>NC_141549.1:90937500-91100000 GCF_021556685.1 Rattus norvegicus
TGAATGGGGCCAATGTCAAGGGAAAGACCCAGTAATGTGTAAGGTCTGCTGCTGCAGGGTCATGTCTTCAATACTTCTGTGGACCTCTGCTCTAGCCCTTGTCTCTGAAGATGAACATAAATTGTCTTCAAGCTTGTGGTAAGAACAAATGAAGGTACTTCAATTAAAACATGTTTTACTTGTGGCTTTCTATTGTACTTCTTTCATGCAACAAATGCATGAACTTCTTATACTCTTTGAAAGTACTCCTACCTCAAGTAGACTAAGCATCCATCCATCCAACTTTATCATCAACAGTGTCCATATGCTGTGGACTACTAAAAATTACTTGCTGATTTAATTAGGATACTTTGTACTAGCCAAGAGTATTCCTGACAATTGTACCTTTTTTCACTCTTCTTCATTGATATTGAGGTCAGAAATACAGCAACAGTTGCACAGCTTAATTTAGAAGATTCTATATTTAAAAACTAATTAACTTTCATCAGAATTTGTTGAGAAAACACAAAGATTATATTAAGATAATTATAACTTTTTATATGTACCTTCTATAAAATAAGGGTAATGAAGCAAAGTAGCTATAGAAATGAATGAATAATTAAAAGACCACTATTCCTTGTATTAATAGTAATAGAATGACAGGATTTGGTGTAAAATATTTTTCTTGAAGAAATAACATACTAATCATGTTTAGAGTGAGTGAATAATTTGAAATTGCCATTATTTCCACATTTCTAATTTAAATATGCAATATTGTGAAAATAAACTATTTTCTTTTTAAAGAATTGCCTGAAACTTAGGATAGGATGGCTTCAAACTCACAGTATGACTCAGGCATGACCTTGAACTCTTACTGTGATTATAGACATGAACCACCAATCCAATAGTTTTGGTCTATTTTTTTTCAGGTTTACCTATTCCTAAAAGTCAGGATGAGTGTAACCTCACCTTCTGCATACTACACCATTCAGTTATTTCTAGCAATATAAGATGGTGAAAGGTTATGTCTCAGATATAGGGGTACAGTTTCACCAAGCCACAATGTCTGTTGAAGAAGGTTAAAAATAAATTAAAACAAACATACCAGGACAATTATGCATAATATATCTCTTGAATTTTTCACATAATGTGAAATTTCAGGGTGTAGTTTTTGACAAATGTTAAAATAAAAGATCTAGGTCTGGGCTTATGTAGTGATAAATAAATTTATACAAACTGTCGAGGGGGTGCAAAGATACAGGCAGAACCCAAACCTCACTAGCCAAGAAACATAGCTGAACTGGCAATCTTTACGTGCAATGAGAGGCTCAATCTCAAAAACTAGGTAAAGAGGAAGATACCAGATATTACCTTCTGGTCTCCCCATAAGTGCATTAGTATTTGGATCTGCATATGTATCTGCACACACAACTATATTAATCATATAGTCATTTGTTCTGATGAAGAAAGTACTATACAAACAATAGAAAGCCTGGAAACATACCCTAAAACCATCAGATGGGTTAGAAAGAAACAGCTATTGTGCTCCTTAGACAATTGTATATTCATGGTTTCATTTTTTGTCTGCCAAGAACTTTTCTATACATTCATGTAGGTGCCATATTTTTTTAAGTGCAAGAGTTTCAATAAGATATTACTTACATAGCAAATGGTCAAACTCAATGTACTTTAGCAACTTTACAGATATTAACAACCATCAATCACAGTAGGTTTTTAGAATAATTTTTATTACTTTACCTTCTGCTGATTGCAGTCCTTTCCCTCCTCTACACCCATACAGCCTTTAATCATCATAGGAATTGAATCACAACAAGTGTTTAGTGACTGAATCCTTTTCTTTATCAGGTTACAGATGTTTATTCTCACTGCAGCATCTAGAAGGCTCTGTTGCTTCTTATGTGCAGATAGTATTCCCTCGTAGACACATCACTTTGATTCTCGATGCATTATTGAGGATATCTGAGTTGTTTATTTTTTTAGCTTCAGGACACACCACTGGTTAGCATCCTTATCCACATTTCTGTAAGGTGCATTCATAACTATTGGGTATATGCTTCAGAGAAGAGTTATTGGATAATATACGGGTGCTTTCATTTTGTTGCACAATTAGTAAAGACTAATACATCACTAGAAGTCTCACTGACCCCTTGAAACATGATAAAGGAGATAGTAACATATCAGAGATCTCTTAACTCCTTTAAGTAATGCAATTTAATTGGGAAGACATTTTTTTTCCCCTCAGCTCAGGCTAAATGGGCTTTCTGCTTTTACGTCTGCCTCAACTCCACAGCTCTAATTTCCTGAAGTTTAATATTTTTAAAGTGCATATATGTCATGATAACGTTACTTAGCTAAGTAAAGATAAAAGAGCAGGATTATAATTTCAGGAAAAAATTATTCAGAAAGCTTTACTGATGAACCAAACATCATTGTGTTGTATGACAATATCCTGTAAGACCTAAAGGAAGATAAAGGGTAAGCAATGTCCAATTTACTTCATAATGAATTAATATATAGTAGGTAATATAAATACAATAAATAAATAATATAATAAATTTTAAAATATGATAATGTACAGGTTAAGCACTGAGATTCTCTCCAGAGATAACCTCTTGCCTATAGGTAGTGCTTTGCTTCATAGGAAGGACTGGGATGATGTGCTTAGTATAGAGCCTGCTTAAAGTTCTACTACAACAGTTCTGTAGGATCTTTTAATTCCAAAGCTCCCATCTTCCCAAATTATGTTGATCCCATTTATTGTCTGGACATTCAACCTCTCTTTCAGGAGGTTATTCTTTCAGCCTTCTCTTAAGTTTCCTTCCTCTCATGTACCAGGCAACTAGATAAATTGATCACTAGATAAATTGATTCTCAAAATTGAGAATCTCAGACTGCATCCTGGAAAAGTCACTGTAACCTGAAAGGTCAGATTGGACTCAAGATACATGGAATCCTCCAGTGCACTCAGGGTTACAATATGGTAGCAGTAGAGTCCTTACCAAAGAACCTGTGGATAGGTTATATTCTTTTTCAAGAGAGATTTAAAGGTACAGATAAAAATAGGAAATTATCAACAATTTTATGATAGAAAGGCTGTTTGGACATGTGAAGCTATGTCCACATAATCCCAGGAAGTAATAAATTGATGAAGAAAGTGCAGAGGAAAGGATCAAAGAGGGTAGTTTGAAGAAAAAAATGGTCATGACTTTTTTACTTCAAATGTAGAGTTAAGAGGCCAGGAGGTACTACATAACAATGACTTCAAAAATCTGGAAGAGACAAACCATAATGTTCCTGTAGGACTTCTGGAAGAGAGTCTGTCTTACCAACCTCATTGTACTCCAGGAAGACAGACCACTTTCAGAACTGTTGTCTCCATAAGCCAATGGTAAGGACACTCTTTGGTATAGTAGCAAGGAAAGCTCCCCATGTATTTCTTTCTTTGTCTCTTCAGTACATTCTGTTTTAGCACAGGCTTACTACTTAGTGCCAGGCATACATTCCTTTCTTATAAAACAAAAATCGTGTGTCACATTTGTTCTCAGTGCTGCAACACAGCACAAACTTCTGGGGCAGGCAGCCAAATCTGGTATGTTTATATAAAGAGGATTAGAAGAAATAATCTCTTTGGGTAGTGGCTTAGTCCCTGGAAGCTCTACCCAAAGACTATACATGGACTGACCCTGGGCTCCAACTGCATAGGTAGCAATGAATAGCCTAGTAAGGGCACCAGTGGAAGGGGAAATCCTTGGTCCTGCCAAGACCAAACCCCCAGTGAACGTGATTGTTGGGGGGGAGGGTGGTAATGGGGGGAGGAAGGGAAGTGGAACACCCATAGAGAAAGGGAGGGGGAGGGGTTAGGGGGATGTTCGCCTGGAAACCAGGAAAGGGAATAACAATTGAAGTGTAAATAAGAAATACCCAATTTAATAAAGATGGAGAGGAAAAAATAAAAGAATAAATAATCTCTGCTTTTGCACTAGAGAAAGGAAGTCCTGAGCAATTTGTGAAGCTTTAGAACCAGTCTACCCTCACCATCAGCTGTCTGCAAAACAAATTTCTCTATTCTCTATACAGGAAACCATTTCTTTTAGTTTCTAATGTGGAGAAAAGGCTTCCCATCAATTCTTTTCTCATTTCCACCCACAAAAGGTCATTCTCACACAAATGAAAACAAACAACAAACAACTTCGTTTTGATATAACTTTAGCAAGCCTTTTCCTGGGTCTCTTGGCTTATGCTTTTGAAATATACTGTGGCTAATATCAGAGTTGATATTACAAATAAGTTTTCTTAGTTAAAAATTTAATTTGAAGGCTGGAGAGATGGCTCAGTGGTTAAAAATACACATCACCATGGCAGAGGACCCAAGTTCAATCCCCAGCATGCACATTAAGCTGCTTACAATAAATTTACCTACATCAGAAAACTCTACATCAGAAAATATCCTGTACTTCTAGTATCACTTCACTCACCTGACTGTACTCCATACGTACAAACACATAAATAACATAAATTACATAAACATCAAGAATGCCAAGCAACCAGAGCTTCCAGGGACTAAGCCACTACCTAAAGACTATACATGGACTGACCCTGGACTCTGACCTCATAGGTAGCATTGAATATCCTAGTAAGAGCACCAGTAGAAGGGGAAGCCCTGGGTCCTGCTAAGACTGAACCCCCAGTGAACTAGACTGAGGGGGGGAGGGCAGCAATGGGGGGAGGGCTGGGAGGGGAACACCCATAAGGAAGGTGAGGAGGGAGGGGGATGTTTGCCCGGAAACTGGGAAAGGGAATAACACTCGAAATGTATATAAGAAATACTCAAGTTAATAATAAAAAAAATGTTGCAAAAACAAAAAAAAAACATCAAGAACATCTTTGATTTAGAAACTTCAGCTCCTGTATTATTTTGAGCACCTTGTGTATGCAAAAGTTTTACTATTCTGGAGTATGGCCAATGCTATCACCTTTCTAATTTGTTTGTTTGTTTGTTTTTCTTTGTTTTGTTTTTCTCATGCTGTATTCCACAGTGGGAAAATAATTGTATAATTAGCTAAAATTACATGAAATAAGGTTTCAAAGTGGTAAGATGATAATTATGTATTTAAGATAGTACTACCTCCTATAAATAATTGGAAATTAATTTTATCATTAAAAATGTTTATCTTTAAAGGATAAAAATTATTTTGTATGCAAATTGTCACAAATTTAATTTTTCACTTAGAAAATATTCATTTTTCTGTTGTATTCAACAAAAAAAAGCAGAATGTAAATATTTCCTGCAATATACCATTGGCAGTTTTCAAAGCACGCATGACAGAAAGTGGTGTAGTAGTAGTAAATATTCTGAGAAAAACTCAAAACTTCCATTAAAGTCTGCTGTCAATGCTGCTTTTATTTCCTCGGGTGATGGGTTGGAATGCAAGCAGTACTCAAGCTGTGTGAACACACTGCTAAGGCTGAACACAGAATGTTCCCTTCTCTGTTCTACGTATCCCTACACCTAGGCCTGGAAGCTTCCAGCTTTCTTACATTCTAGTCTTTCAAGATTACTGATTCAATCTGGCCTCCCTTGGCTTCTGACTGAATTGCTGTGCTTGGTTTCATACTAACTTTGACAGTATGGTCTAGTCTTCTGGCTTCTTCTCATCTCTGGCTCATTCTGTCTTCAACTGTTTATAGCTTGTCCTCTTTGCATCATGTCTCTAAAATTTTCTCAGTAAAACTTGCATACACACATACCACCTTTTCTGTCTCTTGATGCTCTTAAGTAGCCTTCTTCCTAATGTTGTTCTCATGTGAGTTGGTCATATCCTATCTTTGACCAGTTCTGTAATATCTCTCTAATTTGTCACTTTGTCAATTAAAATTCAATTAAAATTCACCTTCAAGCATGGCTGCTTTCTTCTACAAACTAACCTTACCTTCATTATTTAAGGTGTAAGGATTAAAAGTGTGTGCTAAGACCACGTCTGCACTCCAGCCAGATCATATAAACACAGGTCTTTGGATGTGATCCCTTGCCAGAGTAGCCATGTTGCTGCATTAAAATTACTCTACTGTCTGCTTTATATCAGAGTATGAAAATGGTAGGCCTGGTCTCTTCTATGCCAAAGGAAGGAGGGATTTATGCTTATTTGTAAAATATGATAACAACATGCAGTAGATTCATTCACCATTCCTCACAGCATTTGAAATTTGCTTGTGAGTCTGGCTCTGGCATGGAATCCTGCTGTTTTGTTTTACTTAAAACAAATGTATGCAAACATAAATGGTAAAAAGCTAATAGGCTAGCTTTGTGCAGGTAGTCTGTACAGGCATGCATTAGTATGTTTGAAATAATTGACATGTAAGAATGAAGGCTATGAGTGAGGAAGTTATGTGTTGCTTCAGAAAGCTTTACAGAAGACACATTTTAAGAGTTAAATAGTGGTATGCAAAAGTACAAAATATGGTTTGTACCATGTAATACTTCTTGTCAATCATTATAGAGCTTCTAAGAAACAATAAAAAATAGAAATAGTCCCTAATTCAATGCCCCCTTGTGAAACTGATCTGCTGGAGGGAAGGAGACTTTCTGCAGACCACTATAGCATCCTCTTTTTTGAATTGTGGGTAAAGATTGACTCTCAGTTAGGCTTCTGGCATCATGCATGCCTGTTTCCTGTCTGACTAGCCATCTGTGCAAATGGGATGCAGTGCGATTTTAAATCTGTCTGGAAGTGAAATTCAGTTACAAGGTAGGAACTGTTAATAGGAGTGAGCAAATGGAAGAAAAGGGTGTTGAAAAGTGAAACAGTAAGCCTGCTTTACTTAACAACCTTGTTTCAGCATGAAATTAGCCTATTGCTGCTATATATTTTATTTTTACATATTAATTTTAATGTCTATGCATGCATGTGCCTACTTGTGTTTATGTACATTATGGGTGGGGGTTGGAGGGTGGGCTCCATGGAAGCTAGGAGAGAAGGTAAGGAGCTGGAGTTACAGTGGTTGTGAGCCACACAGCAATGATACAGAATACAGAACAAGGTGTTCTATAAGAGAACAAGTACTCTTGAGCACTATTTTCAGTTCCAGTGGCTAAAATAAGATCCGTTTTCCTGTTGCTAGTCTACTTGTGAATCAAAATCATGCTTAAGTTTGATGCCTAAATACTCCTAAGTTCGCAATCAAGTGATAGGTGTTATAATCATGTATTGGGTTTCACATATTTAATTTTTCCAAATCATAGAACACTATTGAGAAACTGTTCTCCTCTCTAAAAAAGCTACATGTGTTTAAAGCACAAAATAATTACAATTCTATCTGTTGAATTGTAGTTGAAACTGGTTGCATAACATTGCTAATGAATCAAAGAAAGTGCTTTAAGAAAATCACTGGTTTCTTAATCTATCATTCTAACACAAAACTGAAGCGTTACCCATTCCACAACTGTTTATGAAGAAAAAAATTAAGCAAGAAATATTTACAGACAATACGGGCTGCCAAAATAAAACTTGCATTAGTGTATACAATGAGGCAATTTAGAAATGATCTGTGAGAGGAGAGGGAAGAGTCACACCAGCTTAATAGGCATCAACATTGATAGACACTAAAATAACTACCTCTCTGGCATAATAAACATTTTAATCAACCTGACTAATTCTTTCTTTCAAGAAGTATACTTTGATTTGGGGATTCTTATATATAAAATTAATATTAATTCTGAAAATAGCAGCAGGAGCTGCATCTGATTGCATAGAGAATTACCAAAATGAATATTTAATGTGCTGTCCACTTAGGATACTCTAAATATAATTACTGGCATTTGTCCAGCTAAAGAAAAAAGAGTGGGAGAGGAAACTGCACAATGCTTATTTTAATTAGGTAAAATTATGTGGTTCAATGAAGCATGACAGTCTGCATAATGAGAGGACAGACCCATGTTTATGGGAGAGTTATTGGAGATGAAAATGTGGGCACTATGCATGCCTGATAGCCACTATTTTATCTTTCATTCATAATTCCTTGCAGTGTTTTTAATGTGTAAGTCAATAATCCCAGGAGGAGTAAGGAGAGTAAGACAAGAGAAGTCTTCTTATGTTTTATCTTCAAGAATGATGATGGACATCAGGATATAACTAGGGAGGTCTAAAACATAGGCCATAGCAGTAACTATTTCTTCCTGCCCAAATGATAACTATATGCACATAAGTCTAAACACTATAGACAAAATATGTTTATGTATATGTCTATGTGTTCCTTAAGAGAGAAAGAAAGATGATTTCTAGCAAAAGCATTTGAACTTATAAAAGTCTATTTGCAGCATAAATTTTATTTCAAAATAATAATCAGATTCATTTCTAGTGGCCCAAGGGAAGATACGTTTTGAAAAACGCACTGAGGATTTATGACTTCCATTTTAAATCTTATTTGATATAATTTATATTAAGTTATCACTTGTGTGTGATTCATTTCCATATTCAGACAGCACCATTAGGAAGCATTTTTAGAAGACTAAATGGAAGAAAGAAAGATATATTGGATAATGCCCAAGGGATTATAATTTCATACTTTTCTTATTTTCCTATTTGAATGATTATTTCACAGGTTTCCCTCTTCTATATGTTTGACTAAGGTGAAAATTAATCACAATCAATACTTTATAAATATAGCTATTTAGGGATGTTACTAAAATTAAAAGGGAATGAAATATTTCCCAAATATCTCAAAAATTGTGTTTTTAAAAAGTCTAGTATATACATAAACACAACATCAAGGGTTAAAAACATGAACAGTAGTAAACTGTAAACAAAAGAGAAATGGGTCTAAAACTATGGGGAAATGAAGGAGTGTAAAGAGTGCAGAAAATAAATGAAGTAAAAGTTAGGAAGTGACTAAAGAGTATTAGCTCTCAAGAGGTCATAAATCAAGATAATTTAAGACTATTCCATCTCAAAATCAAGATAAATAAATAAACAAACATTTTTATTAATTATTTTCTTGTTTTTGAGTGTTCTGCCTGCATATTTGTAAGTTCACAATGTGTCTGCAGCCCAACTAGAGACCAGATGATGCCATTGAAAACTATGGAACTGGAGTTGAAAAGGTTTGTGGTTTGTCTTGTAGGTTCTAGGAATCAAATTTAGCCCTCTGTAAAAACAGCTGTGTTTCAAACTGCAAATGAAGACATTCTAAAGTGAGAATCAAGGAAAAAAAATCACCCTAAAGGATATAAATGCAATAAGGAAAAACTATTTAAAAAGTTTATGGGGGAATTTTGTGGGAATATAATCAAACTTGAGGTGATACATCTATGATTTCTATCCCTGAGAAACAAGAGCAAATATATGCAAGGTAATTGATACTGAAAACTAACCAAACTAACAAAAAGGAGAAAAAAGAGGAGGAAGAGGAAGAGGAGGAAGAGGAGGAGGAGGAGGAAGAGGAGGAAGAGAAAGACAGACAGACAGACAGACAGACAGACAGACAGACAGACAGGAAGGAAGGAAGGAAGGAAGGAAGGAAGGAAGGAAGGAAGAAAAGAAAATTCTTTACCAAGGCACTGGAAAGTTCTTCAAAGCACATGGGGAAAATATCTCAGATGGAGATATTTGTAAAACAATTAAATTTCACTGGTAAAGAACAACTTCTTAAGTATTGGTAAGATTATGCTTGTACTCAAAAACACAGAATACCACCACAAAATAGTGTACTCAATTTTCTTCCAATTGTAAAAGTCATATGGTCATATCATATTGAACTAACAATTGACTTTATGATTAGGCATACACCTGTAATCCTATTTTCTGATAAGGTGAAACAGGAGAATTTTGATTTCCAGCCTAGCCTGGGTTACATAATGAAGACCCATCTAAAATTAAAACAAATTAAATAAAACAATTATTAATAGAGATTAAATAACAATATGGGAAAACTGTTTTAGAATAAATAGATAATGATAAATTATTCATCTGTGAACCATACTTCGTACTATAGAAACAAGATTTTAGAGATATAATGTAAAAGAAATCTTATTTCATAGTTTAAACATTTATAATCTTATTGTAGTTTCTATATAATATTGTATTGATGCATTTATAAAGTATGAACTTCAAATTAGGTTATGAGAGAAAACCAAATTTGATTGTTATAAGGGATTATTGAAGTTTCCTGTAAATAAATGTATTTTAAATTGTAATGTAATAGAAATGAGCACTTTATCATCCATAGCTCTAGACAGTTTTAGTAATTGCAAGTCACCAGATGCCTGTCAGCCCACTGACTGAACATAATTACATTGTAATATATATGTAAAATATACATGTATTCATGCACATACACCATGATAGACACCTATATAATATATCAGAACTCTCTGAAAATGTTCATTTTGCTAACTTGGCACTAGAATGAAGTCTTCATCCATAAGGAAAATGAACAGCATAAAATGTGAAACCCACGTTTTCCTTTTTTTGCAGTTGTTGGCTTACCTAATCTTCAGAACTAACCTGGCTTTCTATTAAAAACACCAAGTATTTAAATAGAAAATACATTAAAATATCCTTTGCTATTATGAGCTCAGCTTTAATTTAGACTCAGGTAAATTATGGCAAATTCTTATGAAAGATTATAAAAGTGTTTCTCGGATTTTATCAAGGTTATCTGGGGAGCCCATGAAAAACTCACCTTGCTGATTCAGTTAGTGATTCTAGACCTCACAGGTAGCATGGCTCCTAGAGAAGTAAGCTGGAGACAGGTGGCCTTGACTCTAATTTCTTCTTCCTCAAATATTTCAAATATGCATATGATGTCTCATAATTGTAATAACATTTTACAAAAACTACACCCAAAGGAAACCTAAGAGGATTGCTAATTCCTCAAAACCTAAGTTTCATTATTTAGACACTGTTTTCTCAGGTCTTCAATCACGAGGAGCTATTTTTTAAATAAACTACTTACAGTTTGCTCCAACAGAAAACGAACCATTAGACGAGCACAGTTTTGACGACTTCTGATGCCCTCCTAATATTGTGCATCTGCTTAATGTTAAACACCACATCCATCAGGAGAATAAACAATAACGTAACAAAAACAAAAATACGTTTCTTAGCACGCACAATAGGCATGGTGAAGTATCACAGTTCGTTCAGTGCTTGCCAGTATCCAGATAACACTAGGTTTGATCCTGAGGACTGAATGTGTTGGGTTGATCTCCCACAACTCTCAGCTTTTGGGAGGTGAGGCAGAAAGATCAGAAGTCCAAGTTTATCCTTGGCTACTTATCAAGTTTTAGTAAGGCCTGCCTGGGCTACATGAGGCTATTGTCTGCTTTGAGAATGTCTAAAAAATGTTTTGTATTTATTTTGAAATAAAACAAAATAATCAAAATAATCTCCTGTTTCTGGGCACATTTTTATGTTACCCATAAAGCCAAGCATAATGTATTTATTGGATCTTGATCCTTTAACACACGTTAAGCTCCTAGTAACTTTCATCTCTGTTCATTTTTACTAATTTTAAAAATAATTTATAGTCTCACTTCTGAGTTTCAACACAAGTGGATGGTACCAGGGAAGGTGCTTTTCTAACAATAGTGTCAAGTGATCTTTTGAAGTACACTCCACTTTCTAGTTTCCCCTGCTTGGGCCCTTTTGTGTTGTGACTCCTCTCCTGACTCTGAGGATGGGTCTTGTGAGAGAAGAGCAATTTATCTGTCATCTTTCTGAGTAGGATTCCTCAGCAAAACACCAGCATTTTCAGGAGATGGTTCGGCCAGCTGCTCCAGTCAATCTGTGCAGGAACCATGAACTGGATTTAAATGAGATGCCCAACATAAAGGAAACGAATATTTTGGCACTGGAAAAGGATTAACCAACTTCCATTCCACAGTTTGGCTTCTCTGAATGGAATGGAGAAATAACACCCAGCTAGTGAATTGAGGAACTCCTGACTTAAGACCAGCCTGCCCCTCCTGACATTTCTGTGTAGGGTCCTTAAAAATGTCCGCTTCTTGACCTGACCTGGGGCAGTCCCTGAATGGAGGTGCTGGGCAGTTCAGCAGTTTAGCGGGTCTGCCCTGCTCCATGATTCCTTTGGGAGAGACCAGCATTCACCAGCTCTAAGAACAAGAGCCTTTTCATAACCTCAATTATCACAAGGTCAATATATCACTGTGTGTTTGCTAGTGGCACTTTGACTGACTAGCAGCAGCGAGGACTAAGAGAGGCTCTGAGTCCCATTGAAACAGCTAAGAGTGTCTGTCCCTTACTGAGTGTGGACACAGGGCAAATTTTTCTGATAATTGGCTTTTTGAGCTTCTAATCCCAGACCTGATTTCAACAAATTAAGCCTAATCAAGATTAAACCATATTAGTAATTCTCAGGAATCTTTGTCAAGATTTTGTGAGTGAGTGAGTGAGTGTGTGTGTGTATGTGTGTGTGTGTGTGTGTGTATGTGTGTGTGTGTGTAGTTTTTATGGAACAAAAGAAAAATATTTGATCAAAGACCTTGTTTGCTTTAACTGTATACACTTTACTTTTAAAGAGTATTGTTATATTTTCAATGCATGCATTTAAGTTTGCTCTGAGATTCATGCGAAAGAATTAAAAAAAATCACTTTAAAGCTGACTACATTGTCAATGGATTGAGAATCTCACAATATTTTCAGTGTGTGTGTGTGTGTTTGTTGTCCTGAGATTTCCCAGCAGGTCAAAACATGGTATAAAGAGAGTATTAAGAAAAAATGAAGGAAGTAATCCAGTTAGATTAAAAACCATGCCTAGGTCAGTATTTACCACTATAGAAGGCTTCAAATCAGAAGTGAAAACAAAACCAAGTGATTAAGTCAAAGTCTCATGGAAACATATTACAGAGACAAATGCGCTGTGGTCACATCCACTTGAACATTTATAATGTATTATAAACAGACACGATTTATGCATTAGGGAAGTCCCGTCTGATCTCCCTTGAGAATGGCAAGACCTTCCTGGCAATTGCTTTAGTTTGACAGCATTTTTTAGAGAAAATCCATTTAAGCACACAGAGAATCAGGGGGTATCATTTTGAAATAATTCATTCTGAAAGGAAAGAAATAAAAAGCTTACCCAGGATGGCTTAAAGATTTAAACAGAGGCATCTTCTAATGCTGATGTGACTTACAAGAGTGCTCATGCCTTTAAGCTCCACAAATTCTTAGCAAATTTGAACTGTTGATAAATGCGGAATTTTTGCTTAGGAAGTACACAAATAAAATAGAGATATCCCTTGATTTTAGCAAGCCAACCTTTATACAAAACATGACAATAATACTTAATTTACAAAAATCTGAGTCTCCTCTACATATTATCCTTTTCTCTTAGGTATCTCTTATGATAGATAGAAAGAGACTGGTACACACCCAGCACAGGTTTATGTCAGATTATACCTCCCCTACCTTGAAATATGTCTATCTACAATATACCAGCATTTGACTTTTGCAATACAAATGAATATTTAAATGTTGGGAAAGTGACAAAAGAAAGTTAATAGTTAATGTAGAGACTATAAGGCAGTAAAAAGCTGATGTCTTCTCTAAAGTACTGAAACACTTTGATATTTGTTTTTGTGATTCCAGAGGGGTGTCAGTGTAGGATTTGATGTTTTGTCATTCTAAGCTTATAGTGATCGAATTAAATATTTAAAGAAAAATATTATTGACAATACAAAATTATTTGTGCAAGAGAAAAATCATATCTGAATTTTATCAAGCTTTTATGTATTCTCCCTATGGGAATACATTCTGGAAAAAGCACATGTGAAAATTAGAGTGTTCAATTTTTTCATATAAATAAACTTTAATTTCGAGAGTAGACCCCATGAAAATAAATCTTCATAACAAAATTACATTAATTCTACTTTCACAAATTGATTCCACTAGGTACCATAACATCCCTGACATAGATGCAGTGTGTAGCCTAGGCTCTCTCAAAAATTTTAAATCTTACAAGCTAGGCGTCCATACATATTCCACCAAGCTTTTTTTTTTTAAAAAGCATATGCCATATAGATGTTTAAGAAGAAAGTTATTGATAGTTTTATTTGTCCAAGTTACTGCCATATTAATTACTTAATTTAAGCCTCATAACTGTGAATGGGGTAAGATTTGAGAAAAAGAAATTATTAAAAGATAACCATAATACCACAGGTGATAAATAATAGGTAGGTAGGTAGGTAGATAGATAGATAGATAGATAGATAGATAGATAGATAGATGTGCTTCAGGAGTATGGTAGAGAGTATATGTAGAAAGACGATAACAGTACAGAAACAAAATTATGGGAAAGGAAGAGCAATAGATAATAGAAACACATTCATTCATGCATGAATGAGAACATACCTGCATGCCTAAAGCCAAACAAATGAAATTATTGGGAGGGAGCAAAAGAGACAGGGATGTAAACTAAAACAGATACATACAGAAAGATAACAGAAGTGAAAGTTAGAAAATGAAGGATGAATGGAAGGAAGAAAATGGATATGAATGGATACTGATGATAGGTGATTAGATAGGTGGAGGACCTATGAGATAGATAGATAGATAGATAGATAGATAGATAGATAGATAGATAGATAGATAGATAGATTATTAGGTCTATCTGTGAATGAGTGGATCAACAGCAGAAGTATAGACAGAGAAACAGAGGCACAGGCATGTATCAAGTGCCTTCAGGTGGAGGTGATTAAGTATTTCAAAAGAACTTGGAAAACTCTGCCAGAGACTGCTTTTCCAAATTAACAGTTAAGGGAAAATTATTCAATGCCACATATGTATAAGAGAATGTGTGAACACAACATGATTTTCCCAGTAGGCTCTCAGCCACTGAGAAGCAAACAAGCTTCTTATCTTAAAAAGCATAACAGTGAGTTAGCAAGGGATACTTGAAGACTTCCAGGAGCCTGCACTTAACAGACATCATTATAGCTGCATGTCTTCTGTGATGGAGCATGTTTGAAATAATGCTTCTACTTTTCAGAATAAGAAATTTCTCAAATAGATTAAAACTTTACATTGTGTGATAAGTATATAAAGGACTAAATTCTTGATCCTAAAAACCATTAAGAGCAACTTAAGAATTAGAAAAATAGGATATATATAGAGAAATAACAGTTAAAATAATTCTGTCTATATTTGAATTTATCAAAGAGATAATTTTGATGTAATATTTACTATTAGATATAAAGCTGTATTTTTATCAGAAAGAAGTTCACAGTGGTAATTTTATTTTAATTTTCTGAAAGGCTTAATGTGTGCCAAATTAACTATGCCGATAAACTACCTTGAGATCAGTTACTGCTTACTTGCTGGGTTTCTTTGAAGCTAAGACACATCAGAATGATTAGAAAAAAGCTCCACACACTTTAGCTCTTTCCTTGAACAAATTATCTAAACACTTCAGTTTCAATATCATAGGGCAAAACACTGCTGAACCCTTGCTTATTGGTAATAGTAATGATAAAATGGGTTTTTATGCATAGTCATTAATACATAGTACTCAAAGTCCTAGCGAGAGCAATTAGAAAACAAAAGGAGGTCAAAGGAATAGAAATTGGAAAGGAGGAAGTAAAAAATATTACTATTTGCAGATGGTAGGATAGTACAATTAAATGACCAAAAAAAATTCACCAGAGAACTCCTATGACTGATAAACAAATTCAGCAAAGTAGTGAATATAAAATTAAAACAAATCAGTAGCCTCCCTCTACGCAAATGATAAACAGTCTGAGAAAGAAATTAGGGAAATGACAACCTTCATAATAGAAATAATATAATATGCCTTGGTCTAACTCTAACAAAGCAAGTGAAAGATCTGTAGGACAAGATCCTCAGGTTTCTGAAGACTGAAATCAAAGACCTTAGAAGATGGAAAGACCTCACATGATCATGGATTGGCAGGATTAATACAGTAGAAATGGCCATCTTGCTGAAAGCAATCGACAGATTCAATGCAATCCAAATGAAAACTAACTCAATTCTTCATAGAATTAGAAAGAGCAACTTGAAAATTCATTTAAAAACAACAACAACAACAACAACAACAACAACAACAACAAAAAACAGGATAGCAAAAACTATCCTCAACAATAAAAGAACTTCTTGGGAAATCATCATCCCTGACCTCAAACACTATTACAGAACAATAGTGATAAAACCTGTATGGTATTGGTACAGAGACAGGCAGATAGATCAATGGAATAGAATTAAAGACCCCAAAATGAACCCACACACCTATGGTCACTTGATCTTTGACAAAGGAGCTAAAACCAACCAGTGTAAAAAAGACAGCATTTTCAACAAATGGCCCTGGATCAACTGGTGGGCTGCATGTAGAAGAATGCAAATCTATTCATTCTTATCCCCTTGTACAAATCTCAAGTCTAATTATAACAATGACCTCTATTTAAGGCCAGATACACTGAAACTAATAGAAGAAAAAGTAGGGAAGAACCTTGAACACATGGGCACCGGGGAAAATTTCCTGAACAGGACATCAGTGGCTTGTGCTCGAAGATAAAAAACAGACAAATGGGATCTCGTAATATTGCAAAGCTTTTGGAAGGCAAAGGACACTGTCATTAAGACAAAATAGCAACCAAAAGATGGGGTTGTGGGGAAGATCTTTACCAATCCTACATCTGATAGAGGGTTAATATTCAATATGAACAAAGAACTTAAGAAGTTATACTCTAGAGAATCAAATAACCCTATTAAAAATGGTTTACCAAGCTAAACAAAGTCTCAACTGAGGAATATCGAATAGCCATGAAGCACCTAAAGAAATGTTCAACATCCTTAGTCATTAGGGAAATGCAGGTCAAAACAACCCTAAGATTTGATCTCACACCGGTCATAATGGCTAACATCAAAAACTCAAGTGACAACAGATGCTGGCAAGGATGTGGAGAAAGAACACTCCTCCATTGTTAGTGGGATTGCAAGCTCATACAACCACTCTGAAAATCAGTCTAGCAGTTCCTCAGAAAATTGGACATTGTGCTAACCAGCTATACCACTCCTGGGTATATTCCCAAAAGATGCTCCAATGTATAACAAGGACACATGCTCCACTATGTTCATAGAAACCTTATTTATAATAGCCAGAAGCTGGAAAGAACCCAGCTGTCCGTCAATAAAGGAATGGATACAGAAAATGTGGTACATCTACACAATAGAATACTACTCAGCTATCAAAAACAATGATTTCATGAAATACTTAGGCAAATGTATGGAATTAGAAAATGTCATTCTGAGTAAGGTAATCCAATCACAGAAGAACACTCACTGAGAAGTGAATATTAGCCCTAATGCTCAGAATATAAAGATACAATTCACAGACCACATGAAGTTCAGGAAGAAGGATGACCAAATTGCAGATGTTTCAGTACTCCTCAGAAGGGGGGAACAAAACACTCACAGGAAGAAATATGGAGACAAAGTGTGGAGCAGAGACTGAAGGAAAGGCCATCCAGAGACTGCCTCACATGGGGGTCTATCCCACATGCAGTCAGCAAACCCAGACACTACTGGGGATGAGGAGGTGCATGCAGATAGGTGCCGGATATAGCGCTCTCTTGAGAGGTTCTGCCAGAGCCTGACAAATAAAAAGGTGGCTGCTCATAGCCAACCATTGGACTGAGAATGGGACCCCCAATGGAGGTCTAACTCCATAGAAAGAACAATATCAACCAACCAGACACCCCAAAGCTCCCTGGGAATAAACCCCGAACCAAAGTGTATACATGGAGCAAACCGTGGCTCCAGCTGTATATGTAGTAAAGTATTGCCTTTTCAGGCATCAATGGGAGGAGAGACCCTTTGTCCTGTGAAGGCTTGATGCCCCAGAATGCCAGGGTGGGGAGGTAGGAGGAAGTGGGGTAGAGCTTCTTCATAGAAGCAGGGGGAGAAGGGGATGGGAGAGTGGGTTTCCAGAGGGGAAACCTGGACAGGGGATAACACTTTAAATGTAGCTAAAGAAAATATCCAATAAAAATAAATGGAAGGAGAAAAAGGATATTGAATAAAATATTCTGTAATTAAAATGATTTACAAAGGGTTTTGTTTACCATTACTCTTGACTGATTAACATTTGTCATAAACATGTTTGGAGTGGAGTGATGCCTTATTCTGGAAAATAATGTTCATTTGTAATTTAAGATTGTAATTTGATTCCCAAGAACCCACCATAATAGACTTGGCACAGCAGTCCTATACCTAAATTCTTGGTGCTAGGAGTTGGGGGCAGAGACAGAAACATCCTTGAAGAATGATGGTCATCCAAAAGAGCAAAGTCAGTGAACTACAGACTCAATGAAAGATTGAGCTGCAAAAACTAATATGAAAGTATGCAATATTGACCTCTTATCTTTACCCATGTACGTGTACACATAGATATAGACACACATACCACATTGCCGTCAGTTGCTTTGAGCTTGACTGATGCATTCAACTATAGTAGCTATAACACTTCACTTTCCCAAACAGCTGCGATAATGAAATAGCTGAAAGGTCTTGACATCAAGAGCAATTAGAAGAGCACATTCTCACTTTCATATGCTTTTGTTGACAAGAATTGAAAATATTTTCTGTGTCATTTTACTTAATAATACCATTCATCTGGTTCACTGTATCAAAAATGTAACCTCATCAAAAATATAACAGTAAGAATTCACATTTTGTTGTTAGCGAATAATCTTTGACATAAATAAGTTAGAAAAACTAAGCACAATTTTACGAATGATATTTATCAACATATCTCCATAACATGTACATGCAAACAGCCTCTTTTAGTTATTGAGATCTGCCTTTGGCACATTTGGTCTGCATCAAGTGATTTTGATTACAAACCAGTATTGGAGTGTAAAAATAAACTCCAAGGACATGTATTTGAAGCATCTTTCACTTTTGTATGAATGTATGTAACAAGCAATGTAGAAAATCAATAGACTACACATTATAAAACACCCAGTGACCTCCCCAAATATTTGCATGTGAAAGACTTTCTTTCCTATTGTGGGTCTAGTCATTGAGAAGTGATTAGTCTCCTGAGGTCTCTGACTTAATGGGTTAATTTAGCAATAGATTTATAACTGAATGGCTTTTTGAAAGTTATAGAAACTTTAATAGGGACTCCTAGTGGAAAGAAGTGAATGACTGGGGACATGCTTTTGCATCTTTTAGTCATCTTCCCCTCTCTCTCCCTCTCTCTCTCCTTCTCCTTCTACCTCTAGGTATCTCCTCCCTTATCCTCTTCTTTATTTCATGTCATGTCTCCTCTCCTCAATCACTCCCATGCACCCTTCCCTTCTTCACACCCTTTCATTTTCTTCCTCCATCGGTTCTTACCTTCATGAATCCTGTGTGACAAGCAACTATATTCTCCCACCCCTTTCCTCTATTATGTTGTACCCTATCCTATGACAGGGAAGAGACCAACCGCAGACTAAAACCTCTGTAAACATCCACTAATAAAATTATGTCCTTTTCATAGGATTTTCTTTCAAGTATTTTTGTAATAGCAGTGAGATGTTTCCTCCATTTATAAGCTATTAAATACAATCACTTTCAAGAACTGGAACTTTGTCAAATTTTAAACATTATGCAAAAATGTTTGTAGGAAAACAAAGCATTATGATCTTATATTGTCTAATTTGTCCAGCTATTTGCTCAGATGAGACAATAGACACATAGCAAGACTGATATGGAAGCAAGACCTCTCCACATACAGAAGTTCAATAGAGAGGAAAGGGTAGCTTGTCTCTTAATATTTTTGAAACAGAAGGAAAACAGACTTGAAAATTCACACCTTTCATACCTTTCTTCATTATAATGGAAACAATACTGACGAGAGAATGGTATATTCTGGAATAGTGTTGGATAATCAATGTTGACTGAATTGGCTACCACCCAATCTTATAGAAAGAGCTAACAAAGGCCTCATGGAAATCTAACATCACTTACCGCTCCTCCCTCTCCTCCCCTACTCTACACATCTCTAGGGAATTCTCTCTGAGATAGACTTCAAGCTCAACTGAGCTAGACCTTTTTGAAGAGACACAAACTCTGGTTTACTGCTGTAGATTTCTGACTTTACTGAATCAAGATCAATTGAGGGTACAGATCATACCCTGGCCTTACCAAACAGCAGGAGGAGTTTCATCACAGAGAACAGAAAGACTCAAGACAACAAACTGCCTGGGGTCTAGTTGCAACTGAGTGTCATTCCTATAAAGCAGGCTGCTTTTCTATCTTGGGGTGATAGTACAGTGTGAACTCAGGTGTTCTGTTTACACTATACTTGAGTTTCCTAAGTGGGCTTCTATTTTTCTATAATGAGGAATCCTGACTGACACTAACATAAAAGGGGAAGTCAAGGCCTAGGTAGTTATGAAAGCCAAACACAGAATATGTTAAGTACAATAAGGACTGGCATCATCAAGGCTTCCAATGCAACCGTAAGTGCTCAAGTATCGTTAAGAATATAGAATCTGGAAGCAGTATTCAGTTTTGATTAGAAGAAGATTCTAAAACTAAGTCGGTGCATGTTGGCACCTGCACCTCCAGTGTGTGAATATCAGGCATAGGTCTACGGGATTGAAAGAAAACACGTACATGGAGTGCCACCAAGGCTTTACTGAGATCTCCTTATATACCCGAGGCAAAAGCCATGGAAAAGAATGTAGGTGAAATCCCCAACCAGGAAAACAGGAAAAGTCTGTGTGGTGGACACTGCCTTAGTCCCATTCCGAACCAAAAGAAAGGGGGTGACAACATGCATGGCATAAATTTTAGAAAATTTTTTTCTTAATTGACCAATGTCTCAAATATTGAAAAAAAAATTGAATCTTTTGGAGCAGCAGCTACTACCTGAAATTTAAGGCATGTTGTAAGAGTAAAGGCTTGTAGTAATATTAAAATGTCTATATAATGAATAATATACACTGAAAGATTCAAAGTCTTAGCTTCTTGTATTGAAGCAGTGACAAAAAATTTTTACATAATGTAGGGCCAAGAGTGATTCCTCAAGGCAAAATTTTCCAATGGTATCACTTCTTGGGCTCTCCAAAATTATAAGCAAGTTCACTAAATAAAAATCCTTCACAATTGCCAGGATGTAAAGTAAGAGCATAAAAACAATCTTTTAGATCTATAATAATTGTATATATATTTCTTGAAATAGCAGTTGGAGTGAGCAAACAGACTGTAATGCTCTTATAAAGTTCCACAGTCTCATCAACCTTTCGTAAATCCTGTAACAATCTCCACCTGTTTGATTTTTTCTTAATTACAAATATGTGAGTTAGAATCTTGAGGCTGTCTGTGGTCAAACTGTAAACTGTAGCCAGTGTAACACTGGCAATCTTTAACCACAATCTAAGTTTCCTTTAACACCAGAGTACAATGATAACTTGGAAAGCAAAACTCAACCTCCAACAAACCATCTATTCTCCAAAATCCAGTCTCTCCAAAACACCAAGTCCATTCTCCATGATCCATAGTTTGACTGCCAATTCTTGCCTGTGAACGAATGATTGTGTAGGCTCTAATTCCTCAACAAAGAGACATTGCCCTAAATTCTTTTATTATAAGTGTGATTTCTAGGATAACAATTATATTAAAATATTATTCTAATTTAGACCTGTTTTCCTGGGTTGGCTCATGCCATGTGTTGTCTAAAATTACTCCATCTGAATTATGAGGTTTAAGCCAACTTTATGTTACCAATGTTACAAAATTTTAACCATACACAATAACTTAAAAGCCAGTAACCTATAACCAAGACATGTGGAGCATATTATACATTTAAAACCAATCAAAAAATGAAGTGACTACACATATCTTTAATATTTAGATCAAACACCATTTTATCTTTTCTAACTGATTTTAAAGAAGCAACTTGTCACCTGTTGAATCCAATTAATCACAGTCAAAGATTTTTCTAAGACATACAGCCATCAGTTCCATTACCATAGAAGCTTTGAAACTCCTGGCCCTTCAGGTTTGGCTAGTGTAAACATTTACCTAGCCCCCTGGGGAGCTTCCCCAGCGGACTTAGGCTCCTAGCTACAGATGCAGGGCTCCAAAAGCCAATTGAAACTGCTTTTTATTTATTTTTTCCTTTCTTTAAAGGAGTTAAAACTATATCAAGGGGTGAATCAACCAACATCTAAAAGTTTTAACCACTTTTTTCTTTTAAACATGAAACACAAAACATTCAAGCAATGAGAAGCAAAACCCAGACATAAATTGACATACATCGACAGCTTGGTGCACCAAGGACAGACAATACACAAAGAGGAAAAGAACTAGATGGTGTCCCACCAAAGGGACCCAGATATCCTACCTAGAGAGTCCAGAACCAGAATTAAGCACTTCTCCAATAGGAGCCAGCAAGGAGACAAGAGGTCTCCTACCTCCTTCTGTCCCCAGGAGAGCTCCAAAAAACCTAAAACTCATTTCCTTCTTTTGCCAAAGCATCTGTGGAGACTCCTGGATGACTGTTTTTCTCAACCCCATTCTCTCTCTTGTCTAGGATGTAAACTGTCTCGAGTCAGGGCCCGAAGACTAAAGGCATCTATGAGAATTGTCTTTGCTTCTCTAGATTTTAGCATAACTCTAAAAGAACACACACAAAAAATTTTTTACCACTATTACCTTGTCCCTTTTAACCTGTTTCCAATCCAGAATATTCAAACCACCACTAGCTGTAAACCAAGGACTGACTTTTTCTATACTTTTAACAAAATCTTGGGCTATCTTTACCTTTATACCAGTACCTTGTTGTTTGAGTAAACTTACAAGCTGATCTACGACCAATAACGAGGAACTTGTAGTTCCCATGGCTAAGGCAAAACCTTTGTAGCGCTACTTACTTTTAGCTTTGCCGTGTGGTCGCCGCTTGTCCCCAGAACCTTCTGCTTCCTTGCTGGCGGGCCTTTTGGAATGATCCCGTCAGTTTTTCCTCTCTTTCTGGATCTCAGTGGGACCTCCAGATGTTGGCACCTGCACCTTCAGTGTGTGAATATCAAGGTATAGGTCTACAGGAGTGAAAGAAAACACGTACACGGGTCACCCGTTTTCAGAGAGTGCCACCAAGGCTTTACTGAGATCTCCTTATATACCCGAGGCAAAAGCCATGGAAAACACCAAGGCAGGTGAAAATCCCCAACCAGGAAAACAGGAAAAGTCTGTGTGGTGGAAAGTTCCAGGCCCAATCAGGGGCTTAAACAACTTCTTAACAACAACAAACTGGAAGGCTAGGTGGGGAGGAAGGGTGCCATGGAAAAGCCCAAATCAGGGGCTAAGAGCAGCTGCCAAGGGTGTAAACAACTTCTTGCTACAGCAGACTAAAAGGCTCATTAAGGGGGAAGGGAAACATCCCAAGATAGGGCCCAAGAGGTGCAGAGTTGTATTAAGTTTCTGAAAAGATGGATGTGTTAAAGAATTTATATTTAGCATTACACGAAAAAAATCATCCACATAGATTTTATTACAGCACAACATGTAATTTCCACTATATGGTAGATATTAATATATTACATTTGTCCAATATTTTAAAACAGTCAGACTTGCCAATTTACCTTAGAACAATTATAGCTGTTGTTATGAACCAACTCTGTATTATCTGCTCAGCAAGGATTTATATGCAGCTCTCTGTTTCTGAGCATTATGTTTCATTTTCAGTGTTTTGCAATAATGTACATTATTCGATTTTACACTTATCCTATATGAAAAAAACCAACTCCTTTTTCTCTGAGAAGTTCATTCTGAGCACAGCATAATTCATACAAAACATTTTTAAAACAACGTTGGCATATTTTTCAGTCACTCAAATGATAGAATGACTCAATATAATTATTCCAAAGAATTTTCAATTACAATTATCACTCATAATTATCATATTTTCCAAGCAGGATAGCATTTATAAAGAGAAACACTTAAATAGACTTATTTCAACAAGGTTTCTTGAAAGATCATTAAGACCCCAAAGTGAGACCAATAATATAGAGCAACAGGTGTTCCAGCTAAATACAAAGAGTCAAGAAAACAGCAGAATCGGTGAAGTTGAACTGGTTCCAGCAGAGTCATTTGGCAAAAAGAAGAAAGAGTGATGTGTAAGTCTTAAAATCTCATATGGGTCTATGAAAAGCCTTAAAAAATTGGGTATGAAAGGGATCTAGAGTATACTGTTGAATGTATATAAAAATATGAGTGAAGATGCACTAAAAGACTGGGAGAATATATGGACAAAACAAACTGACAACATAAACAAACAAACAAACAACAACAAAACAAAGAGGATTTTAGCTTGGGCTAACCTGTTTTCCCTTCTGCATTGAACTAAATCTCCCCAACAATGCAGAGATATAATAGTTAAGACACACTGTCAGAAGGATCCCATAGATAAATCAGTTTGAAAGCCACATTGGAAGAGGAATGGAGAGGAAGAAAACAAAACACAATATACACTGTTCTTTTCTGAAACATCGTTTTACAACCAAGAGTAGACATCTCCTTCGAAAGCCCAGAATGTGACAACATGACATGTGGTATTCTGTGACCCTCTGTACAAATCCATTTAGTGTTACAATGAGATGTGTTTCATAAGGGCATTCCCAGCAACTTTAAATCTAGTCAGATAATGCACATATTTTTTTATCACAACCCAAGTGTATTAAAAGCAGCAGAGTAGTTAAAAGAATATAAGCTACCTCGAGGCTTGGTGGTACATACTCATAGTTCCAGCCATTGGAAGGTGGTGATAGATTGACCATCAGATCACTTCCAGACTCAGAAACAAAGCCAGTACAGAAACAGGTTTAAAGATATACATATATTGGGAACATTGACTCTGAAAATATGAAATAAGAATTTAATTGTAATTCTATAATAAAATTTAGGGCTAAATCACTGGTGTATGTCACATGGAAGGAAACCACACATGCATACACTTTGACAGAGTAAATAGGATTGGTAGACCTAATAGATTACAAGTTTAGTGGGAGATGACTGTAAATAAGATTAACTAAATGCAATTGATTCTGAAAATATAAAATAAAAATATTGTTGAAAACTCAATGAAACAATTTATGTATGACAAATATGAAGTTTAAAAGGCCCAGTGGAGGCGATCCGGAAACCACCCAGACCTGAAGGGACCCGGTCAACAGTTCTCTGCACCCAAATTCCGTGGGAGGGAGAGCTAAACCTTCAGAGGGGCAGACATGCCTGGGAAGCCAAAAGAGACTACACTCTGCCCACATTTCTGACTCCAGAGGAAAACACCTGTAACACCATCTGGGACACCAGTGCACAGGGGCTCAGGGAAAAGATAGAACTGGCCCTCCTGGATGCCACTCTCACAGAGAGCTCAAAAGCAGCACCCCATGAGCAACTTGAGCCACGGGACCACAGGTAAGACCAACTTTTCTGCTCCAAGCCACCTGCCTGGTGGACTAAGGCACATGCCCACAGGAACAGCTGAAGACCAGTAGATAGGAAAGAACACGCCCGAAAGCAGAACACTCTGCTCCCATAACTGGCTGAAAGAAAACAGGAAAACAAGTCTACAGAACTCCTGACACACAGGCCTATAGGACGGTCTAGCCAACGTCAGAAATAGTAGAACAAGGTAACACCAGAGACAACATGATGGCGAGAGGCAAGCACAGGAGACCAAGCAACAGAAACCAAGACTACATGGCATCATCATCATCGGAGCCCAATTCTCCCACCAAAGCAAACACTGAATATCCAAACACACCAGAAAAGCAAGATCTAGATTTAAAATCACATTTGATCATGATGCTGGAGGACTTCAAGAAAGACATGAAGAACTCCCTTAGAGAAACGCAGGAAAACATAAATAAACAAGTAGAAGCCTATAGAGAGGAATCACAAAAATCTCTGAAAGAATTCCAGGAAAACACAATCAAACAGTTAAAGGAATTAAAAGTGGAAATAGAAGCAATGAAGGAAGAACACAGGGAAACAACCCTGGATATAGAAAACCAAAGGACGAGACAAGGAGCCGTAGATACAAGCTTCACCAACAGAATAAAAGAGATAGAAGAGAGAATCTCAAGAGCAGAAGATTCCATAGAAATCATCGACAGAACTGTGAAAGATAATGTAAAATGAAAAAAGCTACTGGTCCAAAACATACAGGAAATCCAGGACTCAATGAGAAGATCAAACCTAAGGATATTAGGTATAGAAGAGAGTGAAGACTCCCAGCTCAAAGGACCAGTAAACATCTTCAACAAAATCATAGAAGAAAACTTCCCTAACCTAAAGCAAGAGATGCCCATAAACATACAAGAAGCCTACAGAACTCCAAATAGATTGGATCAGAAAAGAAACTCCTCCCGTCACATAATAGTCAAAACACCAAACGCACAAAATAAAGAATATTAAAAGCAGTAAGGGAAAAAGGTCAAGTAACATATAAAGGCAGACCTTTCAGAATCAAACCAGACTTCTTGCCAGAGACTGAAAGCCAGAAGATCCTGGAGAGATGTCATACAGACCCTAAGAGAACACAAATGCCAGCCCAGGTTACTGTATCCTGCAAAACTCTCAATTAACATAGATGGAGAAACCAAGATATTCCATGACAAAACCAAATTTACGCAGTATCTTACTACAAATCCAGCGCTACAAAGGATAATAAATGGTAAAGTCCAACATAAGGAGGCAAGCTACATCCTTGAAAAAGCAAGAAACTAATCATATTGGCAACAAAACAAAAAGAAGAAAAGCACACAAACATAACCTCACATCCAAATATGAATATAACAGGAAGCAATAATCACTGTTCCTTAATATCTCTCAACATCAATGGTCTCAACTCCCCAATAAAAAGACATAGATTAACAAACTAGATACGCAATGAGGCCCCTGCATTCTGCTGCCTACAGAAAGCACACCTCAGAGACAAAGACAGACACTACCTCAGAGTGAAAGGCTGGAAAACAACTTTCCAAGCAAATGGTCAGAAGAAGCAAGCACGAGTAGCCATTCTAATATCGAATAAAATCGATTTTCAACTAAAAGTCATCAAAAAAGATAAAGAAGGACACTTCAAATTCATCAAATGAAAAATCCACCAAGATGAAATCTCAATCCTAAATATCTATGCCCAAATACAAGGGCACCTACATACATAAAAGAAACCTTACTAAAGCTCAAAACACATAGGCGAATGCCATCATTGAACCACTGAACTGAGAATGGGACCCATGTTGAAGGAATCAGAGAAAGAACTGGAAGAGCTTGAAGGGGCTCGAGACCCCATATGAACAACAATGCCAATCAACCAGAGCTTCCAGGGACTAAGCCACTACCCAAAGACTATATACATGGACTGACCCTGGGCTCCAACCTCATAGGTAGCAATGAATACCCTAGTAGGGGCACCAGTTGAAGGGGAAGCCCTTGGTCCTGCAAAGACTGAACCCTCAGTGAATGTGATTGTTGGGGGGAGGGAGGTAATGGGGGGAGGATGGGGAGGGGAACACCCATACAAAAGGTTAGGGTGATGCTGGCCTGGAAACCAGGAAGGGGAATAATAATTAAAATGTAAATACGAAATACTCAAGTTAATAAAGATGGAAAAAGGAAAAAAAAGGCCCAGTGGATCGGATGAATAGTAAAATGGAACTTACCAAGTAAGTAAGACACTGAAAACATGGGATGAGAATCATTTCTGAAAAACAAACAAGCAAATATATTAAATTGAAATGAGATAGAGTGGACAAAAGGTGTTTTGGCATTAATCTTATTGAAACCCCATGAGTTCAGACACTAAGACTTGTAGAAAATCTAACTCATTTTGAAACACAAATTATTGAAGTTTCTCTATTATCTGAATAATCAGTTGGAAACCCACAGCAAATCATCCCAAAGCATTATATATGGAAGATAAAATGATAACACATTTCAACATAGTTGAATGAAATTTAACAGATCAGTAACAAGGAAATAATATATCAGAAAGTAAAAGCAGAATGTCAAAGTACACGGAGTAAAATTTGCACTGGGCATGTTAACATAGTATAAGAAGGACGAAGAGTCTCAAATATATAGGGATTTTATTTTATAACACCTTTTATTTACCCAAGTTCCTCTCGAAGACAGGTTAAATAAAGGTGTGCCTCAGTGTAAAAGACTCAGATATTTTGGAGCAAGAACTTCAGAAGTTCTCTGTTAGCTTTGTCTAAACAGGTGGAATATGTTTCCAAAAATGATGAACCAAAAGAAAAACACCTAACATCCATCTATGGTATTTAGGATAATTATTGGAGAAATTACTTGTAGCTGTGAAATAATTTAAGAAGATCCCACATGTAGTAAGATGACAGTTTAGAGAGAGGACTTTTTTCAGCTTGTTTCAGAGACTTCTACTTAGGGTCATTGAGATCCAGCAGGAGTCTACAGTGAGGAGGCTGCTGACTCAATATTGTCCAGAAAATAGAGGTAGGTAGAGGCTGGGGACAAGAAAGATCTATCCAGAGTCTTTACCCATGGATTTCCTTTTTTCTACCTGATTCATATTTCCAGGTTCCAGAAGCAACTAAAAGCTAATGATGTTGAATGTGTAGTGATTTTATCCATCATTTTATCCATTAGATGGATTTTATCCATTAGATTTTATCCATTAGAGCAGAGTAATAGTAATGGTTGAATCCAGTATTTTTCCAAGACTTCATCACTAACAATTAAGCCCTGAGACCATGAGCATATCAGGGATGCTTCAGGTTTACACAACAGCATTTCCTTTCTAAAGTTCTACTCATACAATCCTCCTGGCAGCAATTCATCTCCAACTACCTGTCTGACGAGCTAGCATATAGCATGATCATCACCCTAGGAAAAAACATTTCTGTTTCCTCGTCCTCTATCACACAGTGCTACTACTTAGTAAATTTCAATGACTTATGTCTGTGATCCAAATCAGGCAGTTAGTTTCTTCTGGCATATTTGTAATTACTTGATGTATTTTCTACCTATATTGGTTTTGATAGATGAAAGATTTCTTTCTCTTACTTAATATAACAATTGAAAGATCAAAAAAGGATAAAAATGGGTAATGAGGAAGGGTGGGGCTTGGCAAAAAATACACAGGGGCCATACAAGAGAGAAAGAGAAAAGTGAGAGGAACATGGTAACAAGCATTGGTGTGTTGTGGCCAAGACAATCCCTAGAGCACATTTCAACCAAAATGCTATAACATCTAATATTTCTTATGCTAATTAAAAATAAGGTGAAAGCACACTTTCAGGCCTTCAGTGTATACTTTCATGTATCCCTCTAAATCTTGGGGTGAATTCCTATAGCAATAGCAAATCTTCCCCTAAGACTCCACTTTTTTTCTAGTACATTTCAGTTTCTATCAAGACTCTCTATAAGTCATGGTTACAATATTCCACAATATATGGAAAAATACTCACTTCATTTATTATATTTCCAACATGATTCCCTACAACTTGAATGTAAGACTCATCTTTTTGTCCACCATTTTTGAAGCCTTTGCTCCTGCCATGAGTGGACCCCTCCAGTGTAGGGGAATGTCAGGGCAGGGAGTCAGGAAGGAGGGTGTTTGGGGAGCAGGAAACCCTTTTAGAAGAAATGGAGGGGGATGGGTTAAGGGGCTTATGGACGATAAACCAGGAAAGGGAATAACATTTGAAATGTAAATAAAAAATATGCAATAAAAAATTATTTTCAGGAATGAACACAAAAGGCTACAGGGTAAAAGCTGTTCTACCAGCTCTGATTTAAAATGCCACCTTCATTTTTAAAGGGGCTGATTTATACATGTGATACTCTTTGATTCAACAGGTCAAGTAGATTTCATATTAGTTAGTTGGGAATATGCAACACATCTTGATTCCACAGTTCTGCATAGTCCAGTTACCTGATCTTCACTCCCATTCATTATAGATGTAATCCATATTAATGATTGGAAAATAAGGATGGACAAATATACAAAGTGGCATTCTTGGCATTTGGTTTCATGTCCATCAGCAGTGTGAGGTGGAGACAGTTATGTATGCTTCAAGATGTGAAGTCACATAATTGTCCTCTAGTGCATGATACCACTTTTGCTCCACACCTGCCTATGGGTGATACAAGACAATGCCTTTATCTAAAGTTTCCTATTACACCACCCTCAGTTAACCAGCATAGGAATGAAAGGTGACTTTCTTTCTACTGTGCATTTGCTCTTGATGTTGACAGCTCATCTTTTTTGAAGTAACAGCTTCTATTCTCCTAAAGCCATAATTATACTCTTGATTATCCAAAGTCTGAAATATGGCCCTGTGCTCAAACTATCAAGAAGAGCCGAAGAGGGAGACCTAAAGAGTAGTAAACACTGCAAGATAGCAGGTGACTTGCAGCTACTGTGAGAGCTGCTCCCCATTCTGCTAAAGGATTGCCATAAAGCCTGCTCCCCAAGGCTTGGGCTATTTCTACTGGCTCCGGATGCTTTCAGCAGCACTTTCACTGGAGTTCCTGAACTGAGAACAGAATAAGAAAATGATTTCCGTGATTATTTCCTCTATTCTCCAAAGGAAGATTCTTAGGAGTGCCATTCTATGAACTCAGGAGGGGTGCTCACCCATCACTGACAATGGGCACCTCAAAGGATTAGGACTGAATTGTCACATGGAAAAATGAGTTGAGGAAGAATAAACCCTCTCTGTTAAGCTATTTATTGTGAATCTGCTATTTTGGTATTGAAAGTGCTTCTTGCTAACAGCCTTCAATTGCAGGCACATGAACAACTTTATAATGGCGGTGATTTTCTGCAGTAGGACTGTCCATTGGCTTTACTGATGAATCATTTGCCTGTTTCTTCTGTTTGTGCATTTCACTAAGTAGTTTCCTCAGGACACTTTAAGAAATGACATTCTGTGGATTCATAGTCCCTCTCATTATATTATTTTGTTCAATCTTGATGACAACTTTTTTTCATAGCTGGTTGCATAATTTGCAGTTCTAGACACACAAAGTGAAACAAAAATGTTTCATTCAAAAACTAAGAGTTTAAGAGGGTTAAAACAGATACTCTAAAACAAACTCGGGATCCCATTTAAAGAAGAAAGACTGTCAGACTAGTAAACTACTCCCCCAGGTAGTTGATCCTGGAATGATGTCACATGTCACCTGTCTCAGTCTATTGATGAGTAAACAGAACTCAGAAATTTCACTAATGGCTATCTACAAAAATTTACCAAAATGGTCCTAAAGTTTCATCCTTCATTCATTCCATCAAAATAGTTCTGAAGAAAAGAAGTGATCCAGAATCTCATCTATCTGCCTCAAATGTGTGCACAAGGGAATGTGTGTACACGTTTGTGTGTGTGTTTGTGTGTGTGTGTGTGTGTGTGTATTACTATAAAGATCATTAGATGTATAAATTAATACATATATCATTATATACCATTATATATATAGATAGATATTTCATTTGAATTTTATTCTTTTTACATTTACATCTATGGTTCAGATAATGGGTACAAAGGGAATCCTGCTGTCAACTCATTACATAATTGCTTTAATATGTTTTTCCACTTTGTTGAAAAGACATTAAGAGGTAACACAAAAACATCACAAAGTGTAATTCATGTTACATGCATCATAAGACAAACAAATTCTTCTCTATATCCAAAACAAAATACATACAAGGAGTATGATTTAAAAATATAAATTTATGAATTTTAAAAATTCTTTTTATGTTATTTAAGAATTTCATACATTTATGCAATATTAGATCAAGATAAATTTTAAGTAATAATATAGGGAATAGCAGTGCAAAAGTCAAGTGATCACCCTTCAGACACTATGGGTCCAAAAGTTATCATTCCAAACTAACATCTTCAAATGAGTAATTATGATGGTTCTTCCAACAACTAATGCTAATGATATGGATGTGTACTTAATATATGTACAGAAAACAGAAGTTATTTTATGATATTCAATTTCATCCTTTTAAAACTGTATAATAAAAACCTAAATATAAGGGTTCAGCGCCAGTATAATGATCAGGACTTACTCCCTATGATAAGAAAATATCTTTATGTAGTATTTAAGTAATAATAGAGCAAAATAAAGAAAAATAAGAATGTAACTGTAAAGCATGTTTTCTCTGGAAAAAAAATGAAATATATATATATATATATGGACACCTGATGCCATTTGCTCATCATTCATCTTCCTTACTGTCTAGAGTCTGCAAATCTTAGGAAAACTGTTTTGAAAAAGCTCAATATATATATATATATATATATATATATATATATACACACACACACACACACACAAACATACACACACCTGAATTATTTTTAAAACCTTACTTTTACTTAAGCAACAAGGAGCTTCCAAAAATTATTTGGTTTTTGCTTTTGTGCTTTTGTTTTATTTTGTTGAATAGCAATCTCTCCTTTGTTCTTATTATCAACTTTTATCATGGATAGACAGAGAAAGACACCTGACACCCAAGTGTTAGATCAATTGTGAGCATCGACTCTTAAAATTTTGCTAAATATAAGTAACTCAATCTTTATTTTCTTATTTATGACTTAAGCAAATCCCCAGAATGAATTACCGCAGGAGATTTGACTTTCCATCATTTTCCCCTGTATCTATCGTATTTATTTTGCAATTCATCATTACCATTCTGGTATCCCGCGACAGCAATTTTGGAAAGCCAAGGCACCTAGAGTGTTTCTTGTCAGTCCAATGAAAATTTGCAACTTGCATTAAAGCTATTCAGAACAAAGCTAGAGAGAAAATATTGAAATAAATTACCTCATCACTTTTGTTTCATTTAAAGCTCTTCAACTCCAGTATAGATCCTTATAGAAAATGCATCCAGTTAACAAGTGCTACCCCAGAAGGCAGGTAATACAGATTGAGGATACTCCTGAAACACCCTGACGGCAAATATGATAAGCGCTTAGCCTAGTTCATACCACTGTTCTGTGTATTGAAATACAAATGGAACCCCAAGATATTCCAGAGATATGGAAGGACACCTGATGCTATTCGCTCATCATTCATCTTCCTTACTGACTAGAGTATGCAAATCTTAGGAAAACAGTTTTTAAAAAGTTCAATAGTTATGCAGGGTCATTTGATTTTTTTTTCCATCCTTGCTTGTTATTTGTAAGCAGAAGCATATTTCAAGTTCAACTCTGGTTACTTCTTCTCTATTTTAATTGCTTGTTGTGATTACTCTTCTCTGTTTATTTTTAGAGTTAGCTGTATTTAGAATCTCAAGAAAAGAATATTTATGTCTCAGGCACAAGTATCTCAAGGGCAAATACAATGCAGAAGTCTGAAAATAAGCAGTAATGAAACCCCTAACTAAAGGTAGGCTAAAGTCAGGTGTTTTACATATCTGTCATCGAAGTGTTCAGAAAAACAGAAGTAGGATGATTGTTAAATTGAGGCCATAATGGGCAACATAGACTCTCACAAAACAAAACAAAACAAAACAAAACAAAACAAAACAAAACGAAACCAGAACATGCCTTTGTAACATTTCAAGCTACATTTCACAAACTGCCCAAAAAGTCCTGCTATTAACTTCAAGCAACAGCATGATACAGTCAATGAAATGAATATATTGTCTTCTACGTCTGCTCATACACAGCTCTTTTCTGCTTTGACATTAAGTATATTACAATAATAAACCATAGTCAGTAATGCACACCATGCCCCATGGATTCTGTAATTGAAGATGTTCTCGGAATTCCTGATGTATATTGCAAATTGTGTTGCTTACATCAACAAACGATGGCATCTCATTTTATAGGAGATATCCCAGAAACTATTGATCACTAAAGGCTTAAAACTCAAAGGGTACATGGACTGTGTCTATGTCTTTAGTTGCCCCTGAGGACATTCATTTATGTACACGTAGGGAAGGACTGATTGACATATCTGTGAATATATAGATCCCACAGTCAAAAGCTGGCTCCAAAACTAGGTACTCTGAAACTATATTTTCCCTTGGTTACCACCCCCAAGAGAGCTACAGTAATGCTGTTGCTTTTTTAGGAAAGTGGGCATGGAGAAGACCCTGATGATCCTTTCTTTTCATTCTATCTGCATCAGGTGCCAAACACACTTCTTCAGCCTTCTCTAAATGACTTAATTTGTAGTCCATATGAAAAGGAATGGATATGACAGTGAAAACTGCAAAAGATTTTGTTGTAATTGTGTTTTTTTCTACTTGTTCTTCATTTTCTTTCATTTCTCTTCCCCTGCTTGGTTTTATTTCAAACTTCATGCCACTTTGCTTCCTTATTTCAACTATCTATTCTGGCCCTTTCTTCCTTTCTGCTTTCTCTTCCTTCTTGGTCTATCCTGTTGTTTCACTTCCTGATAAATATAACACAGACCAGCACTTCCACTTTGAAAGCAACACTGGATGAAAATTAATTCAAAGTTAAAAATCAAAAAGGAAAACAAACAAAATAGATTAATGTTTAACGTTTAACGTTTCTGAAAGGCCAGATATTTTAGCTATGATTAGCATTATTCAATTTGCACAATAGCTAATTTCTTCATAATTGTAATCAAATAATAATAAAGGGTTTCTTATTTTTAAAATCATGAATACCTTCCAAAGAATTTTTTAAATTGCTTAAAATGTAATTACTCACTATCCAGTGTTAAATAATCATTCAAGAGTCAAGCAGAGTTTGAATTTTTTTGTTATAATTTAGTTGGGTAATATTTTAACTTAGGGAAACAAAGTTCTGTTGTTTAGCCCTAATTGACTTCAAAGTCAAGAGTAAAATATAAAGTTTCCTAATATCTTTATAGTGAGGTAAATGTAAAAATAATATCATATATAACATAGTTTTATGAACTAACATTTTAGATTGCTTTTACATTTTCTTTAATTAGAAAAATTCTCAATAACAAAAATAATTAGTGTGGTGAGTATACATTTTAATCCTAAGTGTAATTTTTGCTATATAGAAACAAAATTCTCTAATTGTATTTTCATTTCTTCTAAACTGTAAATTGAAATATGAAAAATTAATCCTCTCAATGTGACACTGATGATGAACCCCATGTTATCTGGCTTGTTGGTCGAATCTTTGTTTTGTTTTCAAAGCAAACAGTCATATTGAGACTATTTCTATCCTTGGCTAATAATTGGGCCATAACTTAAAAAATACATACTCAAGGGAAAATATCATATAATTACATATAAGTTGTGAGTCTCCTGGGGATGAACCTGTTTGCACAACTTATACATAGCATAAAAAGAAATATGATCCAAATTTAGTCAAGGAATATGCCAAGCATATTAGATCATGAAAGTTCCTATAGGCCAGAACAGGTATATTTTATAGCTTCAAAATAGGGTGCCAGACAGTTGCTTTTAATTACTCTAATCTTCATCAGAAATACAGCAACAGCAATGATACATCAAGGAGTGGCTATGCCTCACTAATTAAAATTGTTGTTCCCTAATCTCAAAAAAGACTTAGGTGGAAACCTGGGTGTGGTCCAGCCAAGTGGTGAGGTGTAGAGAGAAGACAATGATGGTAAGTAGCTTCTCTTTAAAGAATAGATAAATGCAGGCATGCTCAGGGTGCTGGTTGTACAAAGGCCAGAGGTATACGATGGTTGTTTTCTTAATAAGCATTCAACATATATCCTAGTGTGCCAGCTTCTCTTCCTCCAACTTCCTCCAGGAAGGTCTCTTTCTGTCTGTCTGTCTCTCCCTCTTTTGATTTCATCATTTTTATTTTCATGTAGTAATTATCAATTTAAAACATACAAATTGATATATTTTAAAATTTTTGTAGTAAAGCGTCTCTCTGAGGTGTAATTTCAACTTGTTGAGATTGCTGTCACCAAAGAAACGGGAATGTCAGAAAATGCTGGCTTGTTGTTTGAAGTAGACAAGGTTATTTCATGAGTATCACTGAGTGATTGCTAGTTTTGTGTCCCGTAACTTTAACAAGCTACTATTTGCTGCTGTAATTTGTGCATGTATGCATCCTATTTTGTTGTTGTTGTCATATCATTTTATTCATTTACATTTCAAATGATATCCCCCTTCCCAGTTAGCCCTCCACAAACCCCCATTCTATTTCCTGTCTCCCCTTTGCCTCGGTGAGGTGTTCCTCCACCCACTCACCTACTCCCATCTCACCACTCAGGCACCCCCTTCACTGGGGCAATAAGCCTCCACCAAGGGCCTCTCCTCCCACTGATGTCAGATAAGGCCATCCTCTAGTACATATGTATCTGAAGCCATGGATCCTCCATGTATACTCATTGGTGGGTGGGTTTAATTTCTGGGAGCTCTGCATGGTCCAGTTAGTTGATAATGTTCTTGCTATGGAGTTGCAATTCCCTTCAGCTCCTTTAGTACTTCCCCTACCTCTTCCATTGGGGTCCCCAGGCTCAGTACAATGGTTGACTGTGAATATCTTCATCTCTATTGAGCAATGCTGGGAACAGCCATACCAGGTTTCTGTCAGCAAGTGCTTCCTGGCATCAGCAATAGTATCTGGTTTTGGTGTATGCAGATGGGATGGATTCCTAGGTGGGTTGGTTTCTGAATGGCCTTTCCTTCAGTCTCTGTTCCATTTTTTGTCCCTGTCTTTCCTTTGGACTGCAGCAATTTTGAGATGGGTGGTTGGACCAATTCTGCAACTGGGGGCTGTGCCTATCTACTGGAAGTGGTCTCTATAGGTTCTATCTCTCCTTTTGGAATATTTCAGCTAAAGTCATCTCGCTTGGGTTCTGGGAGCCTCTCACAATACCAACTCAATCCTTCTGTTGCCTTTACTCCATAAGAGCACAATGACAAAGCATATATATGGAAAGTTGCAGCTTCTTCTCTGGTGAACTGTGTATGACATAAGGTTGTATGTATCTCTTTTCTCATTAGTCAATACTTTTTTCCTAAATTCATGGCTGATAAACGAGTATAAATGGAAGACATATCAATATTTATTTGACTACTTATTAAATGAGAGAAGCAATAAAGGGCTTCTCTCTGGGCTCAACAGAGAATCGGAACAGCAGTTGACTCAGGAGCACTGGAAATGATAGAGTCAATTAATAAGTTATTATTCAGAGACAATGAGTGATCAAATTTCTGCCAGTTAGAATTTCATTCATGGACAATATGTATTGCCTTGTTATTGGCATTCTATACCTATAGGGTGTTAATAACCTGAAACCCAGGGAAATAAGGATGCATGGAAAGCATGTGCCAGACATAAAATTCTGGAAAAAATTAGACTTACGAAAGAATAAGCAAAGAGAGCGGTTTAAATTTAGCCAGAATGAAAAAAACAAAAGTGGGTACCACCAGTGCTAATTCATTAAGTCTAAGAAAAAGAACACAAAAAAAATCTGCTGTGTTTTATCACTTAATCATCAAAGTAAATTCTTACAGGTAAATTCTATGAGAATTTTCCTGTTATAGGCTGAGTGAAGACTTTTTCCCAAAGTCTCTTCATTTTCAATATCTTATAAATGTATAAGCTCTGGGATTTGTTAGGAAATCATCTTCAACCTAGAGACCAGAAAGAAAGCACCTAAATTACCTTATCCCTCCATTTTTATGACTTTAAGAAGAGTTTTTAAAGTATATTGTTGATGAAATTCAATAGTGTTTATCAAAAGGGGTTAGAAAAGGTCGTGGAATCATGAGGAAGTAGGAAGCATGTGACCAGTTGGTGAAGCATGTGAGAAGAGAGAGTAAGAAGAGAAAGTGAGAAAATGATGTAAATACAGTACCCTTGGATAAAAGTATCAAAAAGTAAAATAATAATTATAATAGCAATATAACTCTTGCAATATAGGCTTTGAGGAAAATCTACCAGAAGCTTTCATGCACATAATAATTTACCCAGGTTCAAATAATAATGATAATAATAATAATAATAATAATAATAATAATAATAAGCAATAGTAATAAGACACAGAAGAAGAAAAAGAAAAAAGGGGAATTCTAACAACCAGTGTTAGTTCATTTATTATAAGAAACAAAATAATTCCTTTGTGTCTTTTATCACATTATCATCAAAGTATATCCGGACAGGTGCACAGTATAAGAAGTTTCCTATTTTTTATAAGGTGAGTGAAGACTTTCCCCTGCAGTCTTGAAAAATCATGTTAATTCTAGTAATTAAGGGTGAGAAGTCTCTGGTTTCATAATGTAGGTCCAAAGCCACACATGGGTGTTGAGCTGATCTGAAGTGGCTCAGTGGTATTGTTTTAAAGATGACAGTGGGAACTGCGTGGGCAGATGCCTTCCAGGGCTCTTCAGAAATGAGGCACCCCATAGAGAGAGCACTGATAAGTTCATTTCCAACTACCCAACTGCTCAGCTTTCCAAACTGCCTCCTCAACCTGCTGATGCATGCTGAAGGCTAAGCAACAGGGTATAAACAATACACCTATTGTTCCTCTTTTTAACCAGCAGTTCTAAAATGATAGCGAGGTTTTTAATGTAAGTCCTTGTTTGGAAATCTATGTATTTTGTATGATAGATTTTTAAATGTACTTCCTGTGGGCATGAATGACTCCAACCTGTATCAAGGCATACATAATGTACTTTGGTGCAAGTTTTAATACAGTTACCTGCTAATATAAATATTGATGGATTGCTAAAGCAATACAAAATAAAATAGGGAGCTGGAGAGGTAGCTCAGGAGTTAGGAGCACTTACCATTCTTACAGGGGATCAGATTTGGTTCTGAGAGAGATTACCTGATATCTCACAACATTCTGGAACTCAGGCTCTAGGAGATCTGATATTAATCTGGCTACTGCATACCCAGGCATATAAGCGGTAGATATACATACGTGCAAGCACTCACACACCTCAACCAGGGTTCCATTTCTATCAAGAGACTTTCTGCAACTGATACCCCAAAAAAATGGAAAATAAATTTCCTTTAATTAACTTGAGTATTTCTTATATACATTTCGAGTGTTATTCCCTTTCCCGGTTTCCGGGCAAACATCCCCCTCCCCCCTCCCCTTCCTTTTGGGTGTTCCCCTCCCAACCCTCCCCCACAGATCCTGTACTTAAGAATAGTTGACCAAAAAAACTGAACTCTATATTTTGTGGGTGTGTGCTTTTTGTTTGGAATAGTTTTATTTATTTATTTATTTATTAGCATTTTTTGGTCTTGTTGATCTTTTGCTTGTTTTAATATTCATGTTTTCTTTGTCTTTTATGACATTGGTTGGGTAGGGAGATGCAGGAGTATCTAGAAGTAGTTCACAGAGGGTAAAACACAATCAAAATATATTGTATGAAAAAAATAAATGTGAATTGTGTGTACATAAAGACACGTACATCTGTTTTGAATAAGTAAACCAACAAAACAGGCTGAATGTTCACTACATTTTGAAAAAAAGCACTTTTTGACACTGCGGTTTGGAGGGCCGCTTTATCTGCTCTTATGAGTAAAAATATGCATTTGTAAAACATTCTCAGATGTGAGAAACAGCGATAAGAAGAGTACGTAGGGTAATTTTTAGATGTGAATTGTAGGTTGTGTTGCAAACTCCCTATATCACCACTGACAGGAAAATGTTCAGAGACAAGATTGATTGAAGCTGAAATCTGGAAGGGTCCAGTCACTTATAAGAAGGGATTGAATTTTGATTTATTCTTAGTTCAGACTCCACATAGTTTGCATCAAGTGGGCAATCAGAAAAGTATGAGTATGAACATATAGAATTCATTTAAAACGCACAAGGAAAAAAAAAAAGAAAATAGAAAGAGGGAGAAAAGGAAAAAAACCTGGGAACACTATGACTTGTATAACCCACTCCTTAACACTTAGAATTAATTCCTTTGGGAAAGAAATAGTCTGGGATTCAATGCCATCTAGGAGTGAAAGGTGAACGTTTTAATTAACTGCCTTAGAGCTTATCCTTGCAAGATGGCGGTATTTAGCTCAAGTGGTGCGAAGAGCTCTTAAATCATTCTGGCAATTGAGTTTTCATCCTTTCTGTTCCATATTGTAAAATCCACTAATGGCTAAACACACCCACGAACTTGGACTTTCTACTCTCTGAACAGCAGGGGAATAGATCTGCGGCTGATGCAATGCTCCCCGCCGTGTGGACAGAATCGTCACACTTCCTGAGACTCATGCATATGCTAACAAGGGGAGTGTGAATTAATCAGAGTGACTACACTCACTGAGGCCAAGATCTTTCAGCTCTTAGAAAGAGGGAGGCCCTGAGAGGGATTAAGAAAATTAAAAGGTAAAATGAGAGTAAGACAAATCAATCCTGGACATTTCCCTCTCACCAAATGAGGGCAAAAGCTAATGCGATGATCCACAAGCATCTACAGCAAGTTACTTTAGAGAAGGGAAAATCCGAGTTAACAACAGCGGGTGGGGGAGGGGCATGGTTAGCTCCTCTCCTTTCAATTCAGACAGCAGCCTCTAAAAATGGGAAAGCCACAACAGGAGGTTGAATAGCTAGGCCACTCAAAGCAGGTTTAAAGAGCAAGCACCGCTTATTCACTGACCATGTGCAAGCCACTGTCTGTGCTCCAGGTTTAATGTTTTAGTAAGCAGTGATTGGCTTGGAAAAGGCGCAGTCTTAGGATTGTTTTTACTTTATTATAAGTGACAGATGTCATAAAAATTATACGGACTTTGGACTGAGACTCTAATATCTTCAATACATTTAAGAAGTCTAATGCACAGACTTCTCTAAGCAGTTGTTTCTTTAAGAGATCAGCAAATTGTTAATACTGAATCCAAGGCCCAAAAAGTGGATGTACCAAATCAAAGTCTATATGGTAATATAATGTCGGGTAATATAAAGGTATACCAAGTTTGAGAGGTGCTTTTGAAATGGGTCACATTTACGGCCTTGTTTGCAATGCTAGGTGTCCATGCCTAAGACATTACCAAGTATTTTAAAGGGATAAAATTTTCTACTTTTGAATTCAGCTCATACACAACCATGAGATACATTTCTTTATAAGTCAAGAATTCCTTAAAAAGATCAGCTAGATGTACAGTGGATGAGGGCTCTTGCTGTCTACCCTGAATCTCAGTTTTTCAGAGTGCATAAGGAAATAACCAACTTCAGGAAGTTAATTCCCTTGCCTACGTATACACACACACACACACACACACACACACACACACACACACACACACACTAGATAAATAAAGTAAAATGAAGTTAAAGAAAGAATATTTTCTTGAGGAGTTTATACATAGCAAGTACTCAAAAAATATTTGTAGAGTATGCTAGATCCCTCCCTCAGCTTAACAAGCCCATAGACCAGGTGAATGGAAAAGCGCGCAGAACCCATACAGAACATCACTCTAGTTCCACTCCACTGATTTTCCCACACTTTGCCTCCTTTCATTGCTCTTACATTTGTAGAGTTCATACCCTATGGAGAAACCACATCACTGCACCATAATGGGAGAGTTTTAACCAGAAAAAAACAGCACTATCCATTAAGAGGGGCAAGTGGACCTTGGACAGTAATGTGACATTGTTCAATCTGTCTACTTCCTGTATTAAATAATTCTTCATGCTAAATAGCAGCTGTTTTAATTTTTTTTCTGGATACATTCTTCAGCTTTTCAGTTAACTTAATTCTGTAACCTGAAGAGTGAGTGACTCTATAAAGGAGATGGACAATTGTCGTATGAAGACACAGACATTTTACATGTGAACCTGGACAAAAGGAAATTCCCAAAGTTCCTACTAACTTCAAACCAGATCTTCTACCTTGAATGGGCCCCTAAATCAATTATCCTATTGACACCTCTGATGCTTTAGGTGAAAATATTTTATTCAGTAAATATTTTGTAATAAAATATTTATGTCTCTGAGATGTTATGAATGAATGAAAAAATGTTTATTAAGTAATCTATCTGTTTGCTTATGGGTATTCAAATGTTTATGCATGCCTGTATACATGCATGGGTATATATTCAAGTATGTATATGGGCATTTGAGTGCATGTCCAGGTGGAGGACAATAGTCAACTCTCATGTCATTCAACAGGAGTTGTCCACTTTGGATTTTGAGATAGGATCTTTCAGTCACACCTTGGTGTTTTATTCGGTTGAACTGACTGGCCAGCAAGCTCCAGGATTCCCCTGGTCTCTGCTTCCTCAATGTCTTTGACATTTATAAATGATTCATAGCTTAAAGAAATAGTGAAGGAGTTAAAAATAAAGCAATACATAATCTTTAAATATGAAAAATTATGTGCTTAGAGTTAAGGGTAGTATCATGTGTCTACAGTTGATCATTATGGAATTGTATTAGGAAGGAAAAAAATAATAACAAGTTTACTCTACGTTACCCTCCTACTGAAAATCAAAATGGAAACATTTCTTTTAATAGCTTTAGAGAAACAGAACAGAGTGGTGTCTGTCTTGAAATGACCACACACATATTCTTGTCTCTACATGGGAATATTCAGTGAAGAGATGATTCTCCTTTGCTTGTATGAAGGCACTTAATTCACAGCCTGTTTAAAATAGTACCATCTCTGATAGCTGTAATTAGCTTCATAACAGTTCTTCCCGCTGCCACTTGGCAATGCCGACTGAGTCCAACTTTTAACACAGACATGCCACTAATTAGCACTGTCCAGCACTGAGTCCAACAGGGCTGTAATGAATACACCACAATTGGAGGACTGAGTTCATTTCTCCATTTGAGCCTTGGAAGCAGTCCATTTTAATCTGTATGCAAAGGTTGGCTTTTGAAGGAATAATTGTACTTTGTTTTGGTCCATCTGGACCGGGCTATAAATATGCCCTCCAGGTTTTATAACATTAAGTTACAGAGACTGTATTCAATGTCAGAGCAGTGTTCAAGAAGTCCTAGATGGGTGACTAACTTAAGGACATTCATCAAATCTGTGTCCTGATCTTAAGGGGAAAATACATTTTAAGCTAGAAGTAATTTCTGGGCTCTTGATTTTAGTGAATGAAATAAATTCATTTTTAAAAATGGTTCAAGGGCTTTATGTTATCCCATAATATTAAGCCTAATAAAAGAAACATGTACCCTCTTAATACATGTAATGCGTAGTTTTCCATGAAATTATATTCAAGAATTAAAAATAAAATTAAAACAGCAATAGCAACAAAAACAAAATCCATGGTGGCTCCTGTGGCTTCAGGCCCACATACTAACTCCACATGATTATTTTGTCTGTTACACTCACATATGTTCCTGCAAGATATTACAACATGCTTCAAAAGCATTTGAGGTTTGGGATTTCCACTTGTTACTGTTTATGGTTTCAGTGTTCACATACCATTGATTTCTTCTCTCCCTCTCCAAACCTAAATGTCAATTGTAATCTAAATTAATTTGCACTTGGACTAGGAAAGCTGGAAATGTCAGTTCATGTGGAGAAACCCCAGGCCAAGGAAGGATGTTAACTCCAGGTCTGTGTCCTCATATTTTTCGTTTCTGTTTTCAGTTGCCCAAAAGCCAATTAAGCACTTGTAATAATCATTTGGCAGATGGATTTGAAAGACTCATACATTGATCTTTGTTTAAAGTTTTTGATACTTATATTTAATATAGAAAGAACATTCTGGTGAATTCCTCCTTGTAAGCATGCATGAAAATCAATTTGGTTGAGCTAACATATAGAGCTTCTTTTTAAATGATACAAATTAAAAGTGACAGAAACTCATTGGGTGCCTGAGTCACATGCTTTGGTCATCTGGTACCACGAACACATTGTGGTGGGCCTAAATTTGGAAAGTAGTGTAGGTTATGAAGGTTAATTAAAAAAAATAAAGTTGAAGCAAAATGTGTTTCTCCTAATCAGAAATACTTGACCTAATGTACAACATAAAATTACAGTTTCTACAGAAACCAAGTGAGAAAATACAAGATGAAGGGAAGAAGATTGGGTTTAGCATCCTTTATCAGCAGGCAATAGTGGAAGATTTAGTGATATTCTCCAGGCCATAAGGAGAGCAGTGGGCAAAATGTTCATGCCCAGAAATGGAAGGTATATAAATAAAAGAAACTTGAACTCCAGCAATTAATCAGAGTAGGATGGCAAAGCAATAATCAACACAGTATATGATCTACTTGCTTTTAGGTATTTCAGGAGACTATAGAATGTTTCTGGGTATTTCTTGTACACTCAGAAAATGAAAAGTTTGAAATATTCTAGAAGCTACTTAGGCCCTAATTACTTCTTCAGTAAGATATTATTCTACAGTATGGGACAAATGGAAAGAAAAGGAAAAAAGGGAACACAGGAAACTAAGGTGATAGGGAGTGAGGGCGGGGAACAAGACTGTGGGACAGAAGTTTCACACCCTAGACATCAACTTGAAACCAAATGCTAGGCCTCAGCATTTCAGGCTTAATATGTGTTGCCTATGAGGTGATGATTTCGCTGATTTTATAGCCAAGTCTTAAGGGTAAGACATGGAAAAAAAGAACATCCCTCTGTTTCTGAAAATAGTTATCTGCTTATGTTCATGGGTACAGAATTATGCTATTTTTCTTAGTAATTAATTTAGTAATGACAAAAACTAGCAATGAGTTCGAGCATGGCTATCCGTAAGGAAACTCTAGATGTTATGATGTGATTAACCAAGAAGTAGATAGGAATGACTTCATTATTCTTTCTCTATATATGTATTAGCATTTATGTTCTTTGCATTTTCAAGTATGACCAGGATTTTACTCACACCAAAAAGGAAGTGAAGTGTTCCAAGGATCATTCACCCTGGCAAGCACCAAAGTGAAGCCATCCATCAGCTTCACATATAGACAGAGAAGGTATGAATCTTTCATTCTATTTACTTATTATTTTTTATAGAATATGTATCTGGAGACTTAAGCAGAACCCCTACATGTTCACATTTACAAACAATTTGAGGAACAATTAGTAATAAAGGAAGCACTGCTTCCTGCTCTATTCCAAGACTGTCAATGGCTCTTAAAGCCCTGTACTACAAGGGTACTATGATCATTTGCAATTGATGTAAAGAAATGAAACTTATTAGGCTAGTGTTTTTAATATAAAAGAACCGTACTATTTCATCCTTATTATTTTAGCATATATTTAATTTTATGTGCATGAGTGTTTGCCTAAATGTATATATGGGTACACATATGCTATAGTGTTCATGTGGAAATCAGAAGACAAGGTCTGTAGGTCAGTACTTCCTTTATACCATGTGATGATTGAGAACCAAACTTGAGTCATTGCAGGACTGACAAGTTCTTTTACACACTGAACTATCTTACTGGTCCTTAGTTACTAGTGTTTTTAAATAAGTCCACATATCTTAATGAATTTCCTCAGGTTAATTTATATAATACAAAAATTGTAAAAATAAAAATGATTTTCAACTACAGAGCATTATAACATGAAGGGGGTTTGATGGTATTTGCTACAAATAAAGTAATTTCCCTTAAGGATTGCCAGGTCTGCTTTCAGGCTGGCTACATGCTGCAGTGTAAGTTACAGAAACATCAGTCCAGATGGGAATTATCTTATGTTTCACTTGATTTTCTTAAAATGTACATTGCCATTCCAGATTTAATTTGTTTGTTTAAAAGTTTGTATAATTTTCAAAGTATTTCTTCATCGTTTTAACAGGTTCTGACATTTTCCAGAATTATCACATCAAATCTAAAATATTTCTATTGCTCAGTATTTTAATTTTGAGGTCAAATTTCCTAGTTATAAGTAAATATGATCTATAGGTTCCAATTCTAACAAAGTATTTTCTGACATGAATACATTTATTTGTACTTTTTATTCTCTTTACTTCCGTGTTTTTGTTTGATTTTCTACTTTTTAATGTGGCAGTCTCAAAGTTGTGTGATTTGTATGTATACTATGTTGAGTAGTTAAGCCAGAGCAGGAATTGTCGAGTGAGTCTTGACATTCACATAGGTAGATCGGTTTAAAGCCTTCCACAGTGTCAGAATTCATCAAAAGATTCAACACTTTGTTGACTGCAATGACTAGACACATTAGATTATACTTGGTGACTGTAACTTTAGTCAACACATGCCTTTTTCTGCCTTCCTTCTTTCCTTCCTCTCCTCTCCTCCCCTCCCCTCCCCTCCTTTTCCCCCTCCCCTACCCCTCTTCCTCCCACTCCTCTTCCTCCTCCTCTTCCTCCTCCTCCTTCTTCTTCTTCCCCTCTCTCTCTCTCTCTCTCTCTCTCTCCCTCTCTCCCCCCACCCCGGAACCCCCAGAAATTTGACAATTTATTTCAAGGCCTTGTACAAGCTAGACAAATATTCTACAACTAAGCTACATCCTTAGTCCTCAGTTCAAATTTCCTTTGGGACCAGGTCTTACTAAGATGCCTTGGGTATTCTGGAACTCACTTAGTATATGCAAGCATGGAACATACAATTTTTCTGATTATGCCTTTCCAATAGCTGAGATTACAGGCTTTCTGCAGTAGGTCCTCTATCTCATATCATAACTACTTAGCACAATATGTTTGCTTTACAAAAAGAAAAAGTGTAAAGCAGGGGCCTAGGGACAGACATATTCCTAGCCTTCCATTGTAATATCTAAAAAGCAAATTAAAACTAAATAGTAAGTTGAAAAAAATAATGGCCATCTGGAATAGTATAATTCCCACAATAGCATAAAAGCTACAGAATATCTAGGGAAAGGTTGAAGCAATTCTTCTGATTTCCATCTGTGCCCAGAGCTGACCCTGTGTCATAGCTCTCAATATCCAAATCCTACCCAGAGAGAGCTGGTGTCCCAAGAGTGCTAACATGGCTGAGAGCACAGATGAGACCATCACTTCTGCTTGAGCATCTGGCCCAAAAGGGACCCGTCCAGAGCCCTCAGGAAACAAGGAAAAACCTGGGGCACAATCCTTCCATTTTTCTCTCTGTGCCCTGGAGCTGATTTTGTGTCACAAATCTCCATACCAAATTCAGCCCGAAGAGAGCTAGTTTCCTAGTAGTGCTGACACACACGCCTACAGAAGGGATAAGCCACAGTTAGAGACAGCAAGATCAGCTAATACCAGAGATAACCAAATGGCAAGAGGCAAGTGGAAGAACATAAGTAACAAAAAGCAAGGCTACTTGTCATCATCGGAAGCCAATTTTCCCACCACAGCCATCACTGGATATCTGAACACACTGGAAAAGCAAGAGTCTGATATAAAATCACATCTCAAGATGATGATAGGGGACTTCAAGAAGGATATAAATAACTCACTTAAAGAAATACAAGAGAACACAGGTAAACAGGTAGAAGCACTTAAAGAGGAAACACACACACACACACACACACACACACACACACACACACACACACAAACCTTAAAGAATTACAGGAAAACACAACCAAACCAATCATGAAAGAATAAAAAAAAATCCAGGATCTAAAACTGGAAATAGAAACAATAAAAACTCACAAAGAAAGACAACTCTGGAGAAAGAAAACTAAGGAAACAGATTGGGAGTCATAGATACAAGCATCACCAACAGAATACAAAAGAAAAGAAAATCTCAGGGCAGAAGATACCATAGAAAACATTGCCACAACAGACAAAGAAAATACGAAATGTAAAAATCCTAACCCAAAACATGCAGGAAATCCAGGACACAATGAGAAGCGCAAACCTAAGGAAAATAAGTATAGAAGAGAGCAGCGATTCCCAAATTAAAGGGTCAGTAAATATCTTCAACAAAATTTCAGAAAAAAATTTCCCTAACATAAAAAAAGAGATGCCTATGAACATACATGAAGCCTGCAGAACTCCAAATAGACTGGACCAAAAAGAAATTCCTCCTGTCACATAATAGTCAAAATACCAAATGTACAAAACAAAGAAAGAATATTAAAAACAGTAAGGGAAAAATGTCAGATAACATATAAAGGCAGACCTATCAAAATTACACCAGACTTCTCACCACAGACTATGAAAGCTCAAAGATCCTAGGCAGATGGCATACTAACCCAAAGAGAACACAAATGCCAGCCCAGGGTACTATGCCCAACCAAAATAGCAATTATCATAGATGGAGAAAGCAAGAAATTCCATGACAAAAACAAATTTATACAATATCTTTACACAAATACAAATTCAGTCATACAAAGGATAATAGATGTAAAACAACAACACAAGGAGGGAAATTACACTCTAGAAAAAGCAAGAAAGTAATTTTCCTTCAACTAACCCAAAAGAAGATAGCCACACAAATATAATTCCACCTTTAACAACAAAAATAACAGGAGACAACAATTACTATTTCTTACTATCTCTTAACATCAATGGATTCAATTCCCTAATAAAACGACATAGACTAACATATTGGATACTTAAAGAGGTCCCAGAATTTTGCTGCATACAGGAAATGCACAAAGACAGACACTACCTCAGAGTAAACGGTGGAAAGAAAATTTCCACGCAATGGTCCCAAGAAACAAGCTGGAGTAGCCATACTAATATCGAATAAAATCAACTTTATATAAAATTTATAAAAAAAGATAAGGAAGGACATTTTCATATTCACCAATTCTACTAAGATGCACTCTCAGTTCTGAATATCTATGCTCCAAATGCAAAGGCACTCACATTCATAAAAGACACCTTACTGAAACTCAAAGCACATGGTACACCTCACACAATAATAGTGGAAGACTTCAACACCCCACTCTCAGCAATGAACAGATCATGGAAACAGAAATTAAACAGAGACACAGTGAAACTAACAGAAGTTATGAATCAAATAGATTTAACAAATGTCTATAGAACATTTCATCCTAAAACAAAATAATATAATTTCTTTGCACTACCTCATGAAACCTTCTGCAAAATTGACCATAAAATCTGTCAAAAAACAGGACTCAACAAATGCAAAGAGATAGAAATAATGCAATGCATCCTGTAAGATCAGCATGAACTAAAGGTGATCTTCAATAACAACAAAAATGACAGAAAGCCCATATACACATGAAAGTTAAACAACACCCTACTCAATGAAAACTTGGTCAAGAAAGAAATTAAAGACATTTTAGAATTTAATGAAAATGAAGACACAGCATACAAAACATATGGGACACAATGAAAACAGTGCTAAGAGAAAAAGTCATAGCTCTGAGTCCCTCCGAAAAGAAACTGGAGAGAGCATACACTAACAGCTTGATTGCACACCTGAAAGCTCTAGAACAAAAAGTAGCAAATACCACCAAAATGAGTACAGGGCAGGAAATAATCAAACTCAGGGTTGAAATCAACCAAGTAGAAACAAAAAGAACTATACAAAGAATTGGCAAAACCAGGAGCTGGTTCTTTGATAAAATCAACAAGATAGATAAACCTTTAGCCTAACTCACCAGTGGGTACAGAGACAGTATCCAAATTAACAAAATCAGAAATGAAAAGGAAGGCATAAAAATAGAAACTGAAATAAATCATTAGATCCTACTACAAAAGCCTATACTCCACAAAACTGGAAAATCTAAATGCAATGGACAATTTTCTAGATAAATACCAGAGAGAAAAGTTGAATCAGGATCAGATTAACTGTCTAAACAGCCCGATAACTCCTAAAGAGCTAGAAGTAGTCATTAAAAGTCTCCCAACCAAAAATGTCCAGGACCAGATGGTTTTGGTGCAGAATACTATCAGACCTTCAAAGAAGACCTAAAGCCAATACATTCCAAACTAGTCCACAAAATATAAACAGAGGAAACACTACCTAATTTATTCTATGAAGCCACAGTTCTGTTGATACCAAAACTACAGAAAGAAAACTTCAGACCAATTTCCCTTATGAATATCAATACAAATATGTTCAAGAAAATTCTTGCAAACTGAATCCAAGAACACATCAAAATGATCATCCATCATGAGTAAGTAGGCTTCATCCCAGGAATGCAGGGATAGTTGAATATACAGAAATCCATAAAAGTAATCTACCACATGAACAAACTCAAAGAAAAAATCATCATTTCATTAAATGCTAAAAAAGCATTTGAAAAATTCAATGTGCCTTCATGTTAAACCTATTGGAAACATCAGTAATTCAATGCCCATGCCTAAACACAGTAAAAGTAATATATAATAAACCAGTAACCAACATTAAACTAATTGGAGAAAAATTTGAAGCAATCTCACTAAAATCAAGGACAAGACAATGATGCCCAGTCTCTTCTTATCTATTCTATATAGTACTTGAAGTTCTAACTAGAGCAATTATACAACAAAAGTAGGTCAAAGGGAAAAAATTGGAAAGGAAGAAGTCGAAGTATCATTATTTGCAGATGATATGATAGTGATAGCATACTTACATAGCCCCAGATATTTCACCAGAAAACATCTATAGCTGATAAACAACTTTAGCGAAGTGGTGGGATATAAACTTAACTCATACAAATCAGTATTCTTCCTCTACCCTAAGGATAAACACACTGTGAAAAAATGTAGTGAAAAGACACCCTTGTCGATAGTCACAAATAATATAAAATATCTTGGGTTGACTCTAACCAAACAAGTGAAAGATCTATATGACAAAAATTTCAAGACTTTGAAAAAAGAAATCAAAGAAGACTTCAAAAGATGGGAAGAATTCCCATGCTCAAGGATTGGCAGGATTAATATAGTAAAAATGGTCATCTTGCAGAAAGCAATCTACAGATTCAAAGTAATCATCATCAAAATTCCAACTCAATTCTTCACAGAGTTAGAAAGAGCAATTCTCAAAATCATTTGGAATAACAAAAATCTCAGGATAGTGAAAACTATTCTCAACAATAAAAGAACATCTGGAGGAATCACCATCCCTGACCTCAAGCTGTACTACAGAGCTATAGTGATTTTGAAAAAAAAAAAACTGCATGGTATTGGTCCAGAGATAGACAGGTAGATCGATAGAATAGAATTAAAGACCCAGAAATGAATCCACACACATATTATCTCTTCCTCTTTGACAAAGAAGCTAAAACCATCCAGTGGAAAATGGACAGAATTTTCATTGAATGCTGCTGATTCAACTGGTGGTCAGCTTGTGGAAGAATGCAAATTGATCTGTTCCTATCTCCCTGTACAAAGCTCAAGTCCAAGTGTGTTGCAGTAACATTAAATAAAATTTCTTTTTAGCCCACACTAGTTCTGGCACCATAGATCCCCATGACATCTGTGGGATATTTTCATCTCAGGCAACAAAGCAACTCACACACTAAGCTGGATCCCATATTACACTGCCGATGGCTACTCTCTGAGCCCAGCAACAATCTCTCTATCCATCTAGTTCCAAAGGCAGGTTGCCACCATGTCAGACATACACATCCTAATTCCCTGCCAGCCCAGTGTATCGAGCTACCACACACTTTCTTGAACTCAAATCGCCATATGAAAGAACACACAACACAATAACCTCAGATCCAATTGATAAGATATAATTGCCCACCTAGATAAGATACAGTTAGCTCATCTAGATACAAAAAATCTTGTACACATTCATCCCTTAATAATATTCATAACTACCTGTAAATGTACAGAGAGAAATCTTAACATCCGCCTCCTTGTTCTCTGGGTTGCTTGCCTCTAAAACTTTTCTCCCGCCCATCCTTCCTTCTCATCCAATGACAGGTCTCGTTCTATCCTGTACCTGCCTTCACCTGCATAATGACATCAGCCTACACAAGTGGATCAAGGACCTCCATATAAAACCAGATAAACTGAATCTAATAGGAAAGAAAGTGGAGAAAAGCCTTGAACACATAGGCTCGGGGAATTTTTTTCTGAACAGAACACCAATGGCTTATATTCTAAGATCACGAATTGACAAATGGGACCTCATAAAATTGCAAAATTTCTGTAAGGCAAAAGACACTGTCAATAACACAAAACAGCAACCTAGAGATTGTGAAAAGATCTTTACTAATCCTGCATTCAATATAGAGCTAGTATCCTATATATACAAAGAACTCAAGAAGTTAGACTCCAGAGAACCAGATAACCCTACTAAAAGTAGGAAACAGCTAAACAGAAAAATTTTAACTAAGGAAACGCCAATGGCCAAGAAGCACCTAAAGAAATGTTCAACATCCTTAGTTATCAGTGAAATGCAAATCAATATGACCCTGAGATTCCACCTTATGCCTGTTAGAATGGCTAAGATCAAAAACTCAGCTGACAGTATATGCTGGCGAGGATATAGAAAAAGAGGAACAGTCCTTCATTGTTGGTGGGATTGCAAAGTGGTACAACCACTCTGGAAATCTGTCTGGCAGTTCCTCAGAAAATTGGACATAGTATTACCTGAGGACCCAGCCATACCACTACTGGGCATATACTCAAAAGAAGCTCCAACACATAATAAGGTCACATGCTCCACTATGTTCATAGCAGACTTATTTATAGTAGCCAAAACTGGAAACATCCCAGATTCCCTCCACAGAAGAATGGATACAAAAAATATGGGACATTTACACAATGGAATATTAATCTGCTATTAAAACAATGACTTCATATAATTCACAGTCAAATGGATGGATCTAAAAAGATATCACCCTGAGTGAGGTAACTCAGGCACAAAATAACACACATGTTATGTAAGTGGATATTAGGGAAAGAGCTTGGAATGTCCACAAAATAACTCACAGACCACATGAAGCTCAACAGGATGGAAGACAGAAGAGGGAGTGCTTCAGTCCTACAAAGGGCAAACAAAATAATCAAGGGAGTAAAGAGACAAAGAGTGGAGCAGAGACTGAGGGAAAGGCCATCCAGAGACTGCGTCATCTGGGGATCCATGATATTCACACACACACAGACACCAAACCCAGACACTATTGCTGGTGCAAAGAGGTGCTTGTCGACAAGAGCCTGATGTGGCCGTTCTGAGAGGTTCTACCAGCACCTGACCAATACTGAAGTAGATACTCAGAGCCAACCATTAGACCGAGCCCAGGCACCCCAGTGGAAGAGCTAGGGGAAGGACTGAAGGAGCTGAAGGAGATTGCAACCCCATAGGAAGAACAATATCAACTTACTGGAGTATCCAGACCTCCCAGGAACTAAACCACCAACCAAAGAGTACACATGGAGGGATCCAGGACTCCAGATACATATATAACAGAGGATGGTCTTATCTGATAGCAATGAGAGAGGAGGGAGGCTTGATGTACTTTTGTAGAGAGATGCTAGAGGTGTGAGGCAGGAGTGGTAAGTGGGTGGGGAACTTTCTCATAGAGGAAAAGAGGAGGGGCAGAGTATTTAATGGATGGTTAGTAGAGGGCCACCACTCCTCAGCTTACTTTCTTATAGATGGGATCTTTATTGCTCAATTTAGAGGCTCATGAAATGACAATTATGTCACTGGGTATGGGGTTAGACACAGGCCTGACTTTCAGATTAATACCTTCGCCTCCATGAGCCTACATTTTGTTGAGTATATAACATCTTAGAAAGGCCAAAATTTATTTAAAAGTGGAGATAACCTGAAGATGTAGTGATGAAGTACAAATCAAAGTATGCTATTTATACTTCAATTATGCCACTGTCAACACTTTAGACATTTTTACATCCTAATTTTTATTGTTTTAACATTAACAACTATTTTGAGTTCACCATTCTGTGGGAAAAATGATGTACAAACATGAAATGTTTGAAAGATATTCTTTAGCAAGACTGAGATTGATACTGATAGGAGTTCAGTATTTTTATAATAAACTGTTTTCTTAATTTAATTGAAATGGTGAGGGAGAATGTATCACTAGCTACTCCTCTCATCTGAACCCCTACTCCATTTTCTGGAGGAGTTATGCAGTATGTCTTAAGTATAGTCTGTGCCCTGTTCTGAGCTACTCCACAGGATAGATAGTATAATTTTTCCAGGCTATATCTTAACTCTTGCTACCATGCTTACTGGAGCTGTGTGTCCATTTTGAGTGTGATTCCTGAGGGAAATTACTCTGAATCCTGTCTGTATGAATGAACAGCTAACATTTATCCATCTGTTTACTACAAACTATGAGAAAGGCTGATAACTTATACATAAAATATATTCCTATCCTTGAACGTAGCCAACAAGGAAACATGATCACATGGGTACATCAAATCTATATTAGAGAAGTGAAAGCTCTGAACTTAACCACATAATATCTATGAATAAAGATGGCCTCTCACCAGAATCATACAAAAGAGAGGACTTTACAAGGGCACAGCCATACCTGCTGTCCTGTTTGTGACTACAGCATGGTTTTGATAGTCTAAATGCACCTGAATGGATCTCTAGGGCTTTTGCTCAGCTCTGTACTCCTATGTATTTTCTATCCAGACCTCTGTGATGTGAACTAGATCTAAACTTCAGCACTTACATGCTTGGTTTAAGTTGGCCTCTTAAACAGTCAACTGACTCTCTTTTATTCCTGAGTGCTATCTCTCTCTTTGTATCCAGTAAGGTACCTTTGAATCAATCATCCGATTGCCTCACCCACTTCTTTTTTAAATCTCTTCACAACTTTGCTTTGTTATCATTTTTCTTTTTGTAATTGGATATTTTATTTATTTACATTTCAAATATTATCACCTTTCTTTATTTCCCCTCTGTAAACCCCGTATCCTATCACCACTTACCGTGTTTCTATGAGGGTGCTGCCTCACCCACCTACCAACTCCTGCCTCACCTCACTAGCATTCCTCTATACTGGGGCCTCAAGCCCAGAGGACCAAGCGCCTTCCCTGCCATTGATGCCAGATAAGGCCCCTTCAGCTCCTTTAGTCCTTCCCCTAATTCCTCCATTGCGGTCCCTGTGATCAGTCTGATGATTGGCTTCGAGCATCCCAATCTGTATTGGTCAGGTTCTGGCAGAGCCTCTTAGGAGATGGCTGTGTCAGGCTGTGGGGTTTTGGTGTCTGCAAATGAGACAGATTCCTATGCAGGGCAGTCTCTGGATGGCCTTTCCTTCAGTCTCTGTTCCATTTTATGTCCTTATCTTTCCTTTGGACAGAAAGACTTCTGGATTAACAATTTTGCAATGTGTGAGTGTTCCCATCCCTCAACTGGGGATGGGCCATGTCTATCTACTTGAGATGGTCTCTACAGGTTATATCTCGCCTTTGTTGGGTATTTTAGCTAAAGTCATTGCCATTGGGTCCTAGGAGCCTCTCACTTCCCTGGTGTCTAGGATTTTCTAGTAACTACTTCCAGTTTCCCATCCTCCACTGCTACATGTTTCCTGACTCTCTGTACTTCTCTCATGTCTGTTCCAGTACCTGTTCCTGCCCTCCCTTTTTTCCTCCCACTACTCTTTCCCTCCCAGATCCCTCACTCCCTCTCTACCTCCTGTGTTTATTTTGTTCTCCATTCTATGAAGGATTGAAGCATCTACACTTTGGTCTTCATTCTTCTTAAGCTCCATATGGTTTGTGGGTTGTATCATGGGTATTCTGAACTTTTGGGCTAATATCCACTTATCAGTGAGTACAAACCATGTGTGTTCTTTTGTGTCTGCATTCTTGTGGTTTGAAAATATTATCGAGGCAAGGAGCTTGAAAAGTAAGATCTCAATACAACACTGACTCAAGAAAAAATTAATGTCTAGTTTACTTTCAACATAAATGGAAATTTTTTAGCAAAAATATTGCTAAATCTATTAGTCTTTAGTAATTCAAAATTCTATGATTAATAAGCTATACTAGACATTAAGATCCAAATTTTAAAACACAAATGAGGTGTGTTTTGAATTCAATCAGTTTCATACTAAATACATATAGTTTCTCTTGAAATGTACTCATGAAAATCTTTAAACATGAAGTAATATATCTGTAAATAAAGCAGGAGAATTACATTCTTAGAACTTCAAAGACTTGCATAAAAGAAGAAAAGAGCCTATCCTTGATTTAGTATTGGATAAATAATCACATGCTGGATATTCAAGTATGACATATATGTGATTTTGATATATGATATATATCTAAAGTACTTTCTACCAGATTCTTTAACTAAATGCTTGTTTTCTTTTTTATAGATGAACTTTTATAATTTATTTTCTACACAGAAGACAAAAGTAATATTCAATTTCCACAATATTTTCATTTTCAGTTAATTATTTCTCAAGTTAAACTGAAGAAGGGTAATGAAATATGATAAACATTAAAATTCCACCAAAATCTTTGTAATCAGTTGAAATTTGAGAGTACATGGGAAATAAGGTACTAAGTTGCCTAGAAAATACTTGTGTAAGGTACTTCTTCATAACACAATGTATAACCTAAGACTATCTCTTCACAATAGAGTTATTGTCTAGAAGTGGGGACCAAATTTGACCCTGTACAAATAGCAGTTGCAGGCATGGAAGTGTCACCAAAAGTAATCAACAATATCAACCAACCAGATTTACCAGAGCTCCCAGGAACTAAACCACCAACCAAAGTGTACACATGGGGTGACCCATGGCTCTAGCTGCATATGTCGCAGAGGATGGCATTGTTTGGCATCAATAGGAGGAGAACCCCTTGGTCCTGTGAAGGCTCTTTTCCCCCAGAGTAGGGGAATGCCAGGGTGTTGAGATGGGAGTGGGTGTGTGGGAGGGAGAACATACTCACAGAATTAGGGGCAAAGGGGATGGGAGGGGGGAACCGGAAAAGGGGATAACATTTGAAATGTAAGTACATAAACTATCCAAGAAAAAAATAAAAAATTTACAGACTTAATAATTTAAAGGACAATAATCTAAAGTATGTATTCATGTACATGGTGTAGCAATATAAAGAAACCACAAAGATATGTTTTAACTAATTCCTAACTCTAGATTGGAATTTGATTCTATGATGATACATCAGAGTCCAATTTTGTGAGAATCATAAACCATGAGAAAACACATCATATATTTGTTATTATTCATATAAAATTATACAATATAATAAAGTAAATCACAAACTTTTATTTCTACAGAAATAAACATTTTTAAAAAACTTAAAAAAGTAATCAACAAAACATAGGACAATTTTTTCCTTTCAAATGAATTGAAGAATATTGATATTAAAATCTCTGTCTGTTTGGCAAGTTAAAATAAAATGCAGTTCAATTTAAGATTTAACTATTTTAAGTGTTAAGAAAGGTCCGTTTCTGTTTTCAACAATCATGAAAAGATGAAAGAAAAATAAGCAAAAATAACAAGAAAAGTAAGGATATCTAGAGTCTTTTCTGTAGTATGATCACCACTGGAAATATAGAGAAAGGTTGGAGAGGGTATACATGCAGTAATAATGGAAATTATTTATCTGTCTATTTATTTTAGAAAAATATATTATTATCAGAATATGTTTTGATCAAGATTTCCCTTTCTTCAACTCTTCCCAGGTCTTCCACATTCCCCTCCTACCCAATTCCATACTTCTTTTCCTCCCTCTGTCATTATGATATAAAAAGGCATCTAAATAAAATGATAAAAACAACAAAATAAAAATAAAGGTAAATAAAAACAAACAAACCAGAATAGGACAAAATAATGATAGTAAAGGAAAGGAGTCAAAGAAAAATCCTCAAAAAAGCCCTACATTGATACAGAAACTAACAGATCTACACACACACACACAGAGAAATCATATAAAAACATAAAATGGACATACACACACACACAGAGAGCGAGCGCGCGCGCGCGCGCGCGCGCAAGAGAGAGAGAGAGAGAGAGAGAGAGAGAGAGAGAGAGAGAGAGAGAGAGAGAGGACTTGTAAGTTAAAAAAGGAATAAAAGGATCAAAAAGCCTTGTCAAAGCATTATGAGAGAATGACTCTGTAAAAATGCCATTGAGTTTGTTTTGTGTTGGCCATCTCCAAATGAGCACAGAGCCTGACCTTAAGAGTGGTTTCTTTATCCAGTGAAATTCCTTTGGAATAACCTAACATTTCATTTGGGAGTAATTATCAATTGTAGACAGTTCCTGGGTGAAGCATGCAGGCTATTTCCATTTCCTCCCTGAGCACCAAGATTTCATCAGGCACCCCTATGCATGTTGGCAGGCTCTTTGTAATGTCACATGTGCAACTACCCTGCTGTGATTAGAAGGCCTTGTTCTCTTGGTATTCTTCACCCTTCCTGCTTCCTCTTCTTCAGAGTTCCTTGAGTCTTGAAGGGAAAGAATGAATGGGAACATACCATTTATGAGTAAATGTTGCAAGGTCTCCCAAATTCTGTTCATTGTCCAGCTGTGCGTATTTGCATTTATTTCCATTTACTGTATGGTGAAATTAGCATGCTTATGGCTGAACAAGCTCTATGAGTCTAGACTCTGTCTATGGATGTTGCAGAATGTCATTAGGAGTATTTTACTGTTGTGTTCCTTTGGCAGAAGAGTAGTATTTGGTAGCAAGAGATGTTCAGTTGGAACTCTGTATCTCCTGTTATTTATTGATTCCATTTGATCACTTTTATATATGTAGACATTTGGGATGCTTGTACTATATTGCCTTTCCATATGACCCTCAATGACCCTTAATTTTAGCTCTCCTTCCTCTAACTCCTCCTCACACCTCCATCTTCCCCTCACTCTGATAACCCTGTTATAGATCCCTCCTTCCATTCATAGCTATTTATTCTATTTTTCCTTCAAAGGGGGGAACAATTCTCCCCTCGTTCCTTACTTTATACCTAACCTCTGTGGTTATATGGATACTAGTCTGCTTGTTAAAGAGTTAACATCTGACATCCTCATATAAGTGAATATGTAGCATATTTGTATTTTGTGCCTGGGTCGCTTGACTCGGGATGATTTTTTTTCCCTAGCTTTATCGCTTTACATGTAAATTTCATAATATCTTTCTTTTTCTTTAGCAGTTGAGTAATATTCCAGTATGGTTTTTTTTATCCATTAATCCATTGATAGACACATAGACTGTTTCTAGTTTCTGACTGATTACCAGTCCAGAACCAGGTTGTGATTTTGAGAAAAAAAAATACAATGGACTTTCAGGATGCAGCATAGATGGAACAGTTTTCCAGAAACTCTACTAAAATACTGAAAGAGCTCTAGAGTAATAATAATATAAAGACTTAGGATATAAGAACAAAATACCAGAGAGGGCAGCAAAGATACTTCAGTGTTTAAGAGCACTTGATATTCTCGTAGAAGAGAGATTTGGTTCTCAGAACGCTCATTGGTAGCCAACTGTCTATAGCTCTAGTTTTATGAAATCTACACTATTTGAACTCTGCAGACATTGTATCCACATGCACACCCCATCATGTGTGTGCACACACAACCACACACACACACACACACACACACACACACACACACACACCCTTATGTATATACATATAATTAAAATAATACAAAAAAGTCAAAATTTGATCATCTGCCATTTCCTGTAGCCATTTAGGCATCCCAGGGGATATAAGGACAGCAGACCACCCACAAAACCTTCAACCCAAAATGTACCCTGCCTACAAGATATACAGGGACAAAGATAAAGACTGAGGGGATGGCCAACTAATGACTGTCCCAAACTGAGACCCATCCCATGGCCTAGAACCAATGCCTTGATACTATTAATGATATGTTGTTATGCTTACAGACAGGAACCTAGCATAAATGTCCTATGAAAGTTTCCACCCAGCAGCCAATGGAAAGATATTCAGGGACTCACACCAAAACATTAGATGGAACTGGGAAAGGATTAGAAAAGATTGGGAGAAGCATTGGGGGACCCAAAGAAGACAGGGATTCCACAGATAATCCAACAGAGTTAGCTAATCTGGACCCAGTCCCAGGGACTTAATAACCAACCAAAAAGCAGCACAAAATGGATCTATACCCCATACATATAAGTAGCAGATGAGCAGCGTGGTCTTCATGTAGAATCACCAAAAACTGGAGGAGAGGGGCTGTCTCTGAGCCTGCTTTCTGCCTGTGTCTCCCGTGCTCCTGAATGATCTTCTTTGGCTAGCCTCAGTGTGAGAAAATGTACCTAGTCCTGTAGCCACTTGATGTACAGGGAAGGAAAGGGGTAAAAGGTATTGTGACACCCAGGACAGGGCTAACCTTTCTCAAAACAGGAGGAAAAGGTTGACTGGTGGGAGGACTTGAATACTGGGAGGAGGAGGGCTGATATTGGTGTATAAAGTAAATAAATAAATTTTAAAAAATTCCCATCTGTAACCTGAAAGGGTAACATTCAAAATTGAAAACTGATGGTGAAGTTATAAACCATCATTTTACAGAAGCGTAAATGGTCCCTAGGGAAATTAGAGCTAGTAGAAATTCAGTATTTCAGACTACCCAGTTAAGTGCCAGCAATGTTTAAAACAACATATGTTCTGCCAGCTCTTGTACCCACATCATCTGCTTCACTGTGATACCCCTCATTGAGGGGTATCCTCTAACATTCAGACATTCTCAGAACTGGGCCTGTGAATCAAGACTTTATACTGTAATATTTTCAGTCTGGAATCAACACTGTGAAAGGAAGCCCAAGATTTGATAGGAGGGGGTTGGGTCACTGAACTCATTCTGAATGACTGAAGTAGAATAAAAATACAATATTTTTGTCATTTAATTTGTGGTCTAACTCTACCAGAGGCTAAAGTCAAGATTTATTAGCACTTTTACTAAGTGCCCACCTTATCAAAGCCTTGTGTCACACCACAAATTATGATTGCTTTTAAAATTACCAATAGAATGGGTGAGTGCCACAATCAAAAATATATGCAGATAAAGAACAGCTTATTTATTTATTTATTTATTTATTTACTTATTTACTGGTGTGTTTTCAGGAAAAACACTCTTACTAAATTACTCACAAGAAATTGCAAAGTAGAACTAAAGTAAAACTTACTGCAGTTAATACTCCCTGATTTGTTATTCTCTGATGATATATCAATTATCATTGCCCAGAAATCTCAGACAGAAATATATTATTTCAGTATACAGTATAATGTAGCTAAAGTATGAAGTTGTAACCAGAAAACTAAAATCTTGACTTAGGAGACAAAACTCAACCACCAAATATAATATGATGGCTTCCATTATATGCCTTCAGTTGTGTGCTATTTCTAATTTCAAAAAACAAAACACAAACAAGGAATAAAAACAAATCCAGCTATGTAAACAATGAATGGCTAATAGGAGAGTAAAACCCTGAGCTCACATTTGTCACTCCCATGTAAAAAGGTATGTGTGGACAAGCTATTCTGTAATCTTAGAGCTGAGGAGGATGGAAACAGGAGGAACACTGGAGTTGGTTGGGTACCAGCCATATCCAAAAAAAGGAAAAAAATCTCATTTCAAGGAAATAAGACACAGATTGATATAGATCAAGACACCTGACCACACCTATTTGTCCCATTTACCACAACACACACACACACACACACACACACACACACACACACACACACACACACAGGACATTACACACCACATACACATGCATACCACACACACTCCACATATCAGAGAGAGAGAGAGAGAGAGAGAGAGAGAGAGAGAGAGAGAGAGAGAATGAATGTGGGGGGGAAGGTCTTTTTTTCCTACATTCATTGTAGAGGTAGTCCTGTCTCTGACAGCCAGGAGAAACCAGTCATTCTATAACTGCTGTAGATCTGCCTGACCTAACCCTTCAGAGACCCAGTCATTTTCTCACCATTAGCAGATATTGCTTCACAGTCTGCCATGAACACACCAGTCTGTCTTCCTTCTCTTACACTGTTTGGCTAGTTTCACAACTGTCATAATTTTAGTTGAGGTTTTCCTCATGGGGAGACATAATCCCCATCAGATCCGAACTGTTTTCTTTAGCATCAGATGGAAAGAAGCAATAACCAAGGAGATTCACCCCATGGCTTTACCTGGGAACCTCAATAAAGTAATTCTTGAAAAAGTCATTACAGAATGATGTGTCTGAAACCAGTTGTGGAAAAGATTGCCATCATCTCTCACTGTCACCATTAGTGAAAGGCTCCAAGTACCACAGGATGTCATTCTTATACTGAGACTCCAAACCAGCGTTAGTGCATAGTTAGAGCACACAAAAAACCTTGATTTAGTAAAATCCCAAGGTCTCCACTCTTGAAAGGATACACATCATGAAATACTATGCTCAGTTTTTTTTTCTTTTTTTTTTTTCCGGAGCTGGGGACCGAACCCAGGGCCTTGCGCTTCCTAGGCAAACGCTCTACCACTGAGCTAAATCCCCAACCCACTATGCTCAGTTTTATTGCATAGCACAGGCCATTGAAAATGAACATGATTTTTATGGTTTTGCTTGTGTTTACAAATAAGTTTTATTTCCGGTTTCATCCATAGACCCTTTATGTGTAATATATATATATATATATATATATATATATATATATATACACACACACACACACACACACACACACACACACACACATACATACACACACTTCAGGAAGAGTTCAGTTTTTTTCCCCACAGAAGCCTCTGCTATATCAATGATACATTGCTATAAATTATAGATCTTTACTGCAAGAGGAAGAAAACGTTTATGGAAGTTCACATCATAATTTTATTACGCTGGATCATAATGTTTCAGATTATATAAGATTTTGTCACAACTATATATTTTTAGAAGTCTATACCTTAAAACCATCTAATAGTTTAAAATACTTTAGGTTTTTTCTCACCAAACTTGATTAGAATTTTTTTCCACTCTTAGACATCTATTTTCAAAATGGATTCAAGTTCCAAACATGGACTTTCATTGTACCCTTAATTTAGATTCAAAGACTTCTGTTTATTTAGTGAGGCTGTAAAGGACAACAGCTAAACTTACTCTTGAAGGAAGTTGTTCTGTATTAAAAACAACCAAATTTAGATCATAAGCATGAGCTTGGGGGAACTTGTAAATCAACCCACTTTCCACTGAAAGCTCCCACTCAAGACCTGGGGGGGTTGTAATGGCTGGATATACTATTTTCATTACTAATCAGAATCCTACATGCTTTTTTTTTTTTTTTTTTTTTTGGTCTCACAGCAACATTCCTGAATCTTTCTGCCCCTACCGCCATGAAATGATTTATTTCCTAATTGCTTCAGCCTATGGGCACATTACATACTTTAAAACAACACATTAATCTGCTACTTTCACACAGACAACAGACAAAGCCATCCTTCTTGATAACTGCCTCTGGCAATTGCAGAAAGAGCATTCTGGACTTGGACTGTGTTGCAGAAGTGGCAGGAGATGACACATTTCACAAAAGTCTCCAAAGTTTCGCTATGGCAGACTGCCAGGTGAGGGCAAAAGCCACAGACTCAAGCCTTTTCTGAGAACCTTGTAAGTCTCCAGTTTACATATAACTGGTCTTCTTGAGAATTAACCTGGGGTAAATGCCATATATGCATGACAGAACCTGTTTGGTGGAGACAACAATGAATGAATTATCTTCCCTCTTCCTCTTCCTTCCTCACCTACCATCAGTATGCTAGGTGTCCCTATATGCTCCTCATGGTCTCGTATTTCTTTGACTTTACAGTAAAACATGTAACAAACAACATAGAGTGTATTTTCCCATGTTCATACTTTGATTTGGAAAATAACATAATCTTCACCAAGGATGAGTGAGTGTCATGTAACTCACTGGCCCTTCAGGAATCTACTTCTTTCAGAGCTCAGATTTTTTTCATGTGTTAAATTGTTTTGATGTCTTTTCATTAAGATTTTTTCCTCACTGTTTATATTGTAAACTATATGATAAAGGTGGCACACAGCTGATTAAAGAGACAGAGAGATACTTGATTACAAGACTGTGAGACATTTAAAGGAAATATACCGACATTATTTTCATATTTGAAAGCATGGTTTTTAACTGTGGCCTAGGCAGTGTGTAAAAGTAGCAAATGTGTGTTTTCCATATTGATTCAATTTTAGAGTTATATATCCTGCATTATCTTCAGAATGCTATAATATGACTGGGTTTCCCCTTCATTTACCTTTTCTCTTTGAAGGAAAACATTTCAAGGAGCGGCTGACGTGCCTCCTTTTTATTCATCGTTGTTTCCTTACATTTTCTTTAACATAATCATTCTCCTATAAGTTTATATATATATATACAGATATCAATATTAAATTATAAATATCTCATGTGAGAAAATTATGTTGTACTTTCTGTTTTCATATAACACTATATTTTTGAAGTTTAGCATTAACTTAATAATTTTGGTCCATACACAGCACATCAAATATTTATTGCTGTAATCTTTATAAATAAAGCTCTTTGGATAAACATCTAAATGTAAATGACCCTCATATATCGAAACTGGCTGCTCATTGAAAGCCTAGAACCTGACTTCCAAGATCTAAGCAGAGAAACCCTTTATGTGATCCATTAGTTTAAATGTTCATGTTGATTAGATAGATTATTGCATACCTGCCATTAAATGTTTAATAAGAGCAAGACCTATAATTCACCCACCCAGTAATATTAGATTTCCTTGACCACACAGTCTGATTTTTCACTAAGCATGAAGTGTGGATAATTTCCTAGTTCTACAGTGGTGCCAATAGTCAGCTTAGTTAATTTTAGTCTCTATATTACATACAAAACTCAATTTTTATAGTTCATGTTCATAACATTTACTTTTCCTTAGTGAGCTTTTGGGTGCTGGTCCCTGGCATTTTCCTCTGTTATGACCTGTCTGGGAAACTTACAAAGTCAGTATAGTTTTAAAAAGCTTAAACTCTGCAAGAGATGTACAAGATTGTAAAGAGCAAATTGCACTTAGTTGTTGAAACTCTCTCTTTGAACCAGGTGTGGTCCTTAGAGCCTTTATTACCAGCATGTGGGAGGCAGGTGGATCTCTGAGTTTCTGGCCAGGTTGGTCTACAGAGTGAGTTCCAGGACAGCCAGGGCTACACAGAGAAATCCTGTTGCAAGAAAATCAAAACAAAACCAAACCAATATGAAGGAGGAGGAGGAGGAGGAAGGAGAAGAGAGGAAAGGAAAGCTTCAATATCTTTGAAACATGGTCTTCTCAGAATTGCTTCTCATTTATACACTCTTCAGGCTGAAAAGGGTTTTCATTTTCTTTTTTTTTTTTTTTTTTTTTTTTTTTTTCGGAGCTGAGGACCGAACCTAGGGCCTTGCGCTTGCTAGGCAAGCTCTTTACCACTGAGCTAAATCCCCAACCCCGAAAAGGGTTTTCAAAACCAAATTTTCATGAAAAAACTCTCGTGACTGAATATTCAAAATATGTGAATATTTAGACTTTCTCACATCAAGCACAATGGCATAATAACTGTATTATTAACAAGTTTGCTGATGTTTGGGTTGACACTGATATTCAGCTGTGGAGTTCTTGCTATCTCCTGACAAAAGCAATAGAAAGGCTTGCATACACAGTTATTGTCTGTGTGGGTTTCTCAACACTGTACTTTCTACCTATTGGAAAATTTGAAAAAGTGCCTCCTGTATTAACCAACATATTTACTATTTGTTTTCAAAACTAAATCCTGTTGAACTTTATGTATACTCTGTACTCTGTAACATGATTGTTACTCATCACTAATTTTGCTACTGTTATGAATCATAATATAAATATCTGATATATAGGATATCTAATATGTGACTCCGAAATGGGTCATGACCCACACACGGGTTGAAGCCACAGCTGTCTTCAAATTTTACCCGACTTATTATGTACCATGTTAATTGTGCCCACAAAATATTTCACCAAGCTCCTGAATGTCTCCAACCTCTGTCTCCCATAAGGCTTCATCTCTCAAATGCTGCTCAGATCAAAAATCACAGTCTTTGTCAGCAATGCCTCCTTGGTACTCCACAGTTACATCTGCTTCCTTCTGCATCACGCATCCATTTGTCTTCTCTATGACCACTGCTTGAAAAGATAAAGATCTTCCTTGCTCATTTCTTTTTCTCTATCAATCCTAACCTTCTACTCCTTTTAATTTCTCCACTTAATGATGAGTTTTCAAATATCAAACTGTGTATGAGTCTCCCAGGACAGCGTCCAAGGGCTTCTCGTTGAGATTTGGATAAGAATGTAACCTCCTCTTATGGACCAATGATTTGATTCCTGCTCACATCAATGGCATTTTTCCCCCATCATTCTCTGATCCTCATTAAATACTGACAGTGCTGCTGCTGGTTTTGTATATTTGATAACCTGACCTTCCTCTAGACAAGCGGTTCTCAACCTGTGGGTAGGTCATGACCCCTTAGGTAGTTACATATTAGATATCCTATATATCAGATATTTACATTATGATTCCTAACAGTAGCAAAATTACTTATGAGTAGTAATAAAAACATTTTATGGTAGAGGATCACCCCAACATGAGAAACGGTATTAAAGGGTCACAGCAAGAGAATGGTTAAGAACCACTGCTCTAGATCACTTGGTTTTACCTCCTTTCCAGTGATACTTAACTTATTTGAAAATAGACTTGCCTTGTAGAGAGTGAGAGATGAGCCCCATGACCATACAGGATGCAGGATTCATCCTGTTTGATGTAATAATATAACTCTGTTTATTCTTTCTCTAACACGATGATCATTTAAATGTCATCATTCGTGAACCCATAACTATTACATATACATTATTAAATAAGCATATAGCTTTTGTTTTATAGTACATAGATGGACTTTGGCTTACTATGTTTCGATTTGTGAGTTCCAACTCTGTGATGCTTCAAAGAGCATATGCAGTTGATATAAATGTTTGATATATTACCAAATAATAAATTTGCCAGGATTAAAGAGCCAAGCAGAATGGCATTTTTTAATGCTAACCATAGCAGCGAAGCACAAATCCCTTTTTATCATTTACTCATGAGAATACATCCACAAAACTTCACCATTAACTACATAGTCCAAAATGATGGTTTGGGGCAGGTGAGGTACATTTAAAGGACTTTTGTATTATAGTACTTCCAACTTATGATAACTTTATAAGAACACAGCCCTATCTTAATTCACAGAGCATTTGCATGTCAGATTTACATTTTTCTCATTTATTCTCTGTTTTACTTCACTTCATTCCACTGTGCCCAATGAACGTGGTTCACATGATTCTGTGATGGTCAGTTTTAACAGCCCTTCCTAGGACCTGTATAAAAATTATCATTCAGTGTTTTATGATTGAAGGTTCTTTGGAGGGTCTACAACCCTGCACTTTGAAGTGTGTTGTAATTCCATCTTCAAAACAATCCGATTTTTACCATTACTTATGTCTCAGCAGATAGGCAAACAGACAATGCAATTATTATTTACTGTTTTCTGCATATTACTGACATCTTTAAAGTGATTATCTATTCCTAACACCTGAGGCAATGTATTTTTTTCTTTTTTTGAAATGCAACAATTCTTTAAAGACCTAATACAATTTTACTAACTTTCATGATGATGAAGAATGAAAACAAAATAATTGAGGAGGCATAGTTCATCACTCTGCTTTGCTTTATTTTCAAAGGGAAAAAAATAGAGGTAATCATGCCTAACCATTTTCAAATGAATACAATGTTAGTACATAGTATAAAACAGTATAGCAGATTCTAGTTGACAAAGTAGTGCCCCTCATGCATTCACACATGTGCCACTGAAAGGCCGTGTGATATTATCTCATGTAATACTAAGAACAAAATGTTTACTGTAAGTGGAATTTCCTTGTGGTTAGGGTAACCAGGACAGTCACCTGAAACCCATGCTTATTGAAGGCTCCTTACACTTCTTCAAGCTCCATCAAAGAAAGATTTACTCTTTGTTTGTCTCTGTTTTTGTTTTCCTACATGCCTCAGTAAGTCTCCTCTGACCCATTGTTTCTTTGGCTCCCCTGGTAACATTCCTCTCTATTTGTCATTATTTGATCACATGTGACTTGCTTTTTCTTCAAAGATTTTTCCCTTTTTCTTGTTAATGTTATGCACTTTTCCTCTTTCTCTTGGTGAAATTACAATATTCTAGAATTGGTGGCATCTTTCTAAAATGAAGGCTTCCTTATTGTGGGAACCACATGGTTACACAATGATGACAAACTGGAACTCTAATCATGCCCAAAACCCAGATTAAGTCACTCAGCTGTAGGATGGGAAACTCTCCATCAGAAGAGTCATCTTTTGCCTTGACACAAATAGAATAACATAGTACTGTGTCCATTTGACTCTTCAAGAGCAGGTTCTCACACCTCCACTACTCCTAACCCTTTGGCAGCTTAGAAAACCTGTCAGGATCAGACTCAGGTCTTCAACTTGTTTTAAAAGGTCTCCCCATATGCCTTCATGTTACAATTGGAAATTCTTAATCATCTTCCTACATCTGTCCCTTGCCACACTACCAGGCACCTCACTTAATTCATTGAACACAGTACTCATATCCTAGTCTTAGAACTTTTGCAACTACTTTGAATCAGATACCATTAGATTGTGTTATGTCATCTGCCTTCATTCCTGACTTTCCTAGTGTCTAACCAAAGGTCACTTTTACAGTTTTACTTTGCTGAATGACCTCTTCACTAACTTTAATATGTTGAATGTATAGATCTTTTTATTTGCCTCCTCCCTTTTACTGAAGATATCATCACTAGAATTTATATAATGGTTTAGTGGGTAAAGGTGCTTTCTTACAAACCTAATCAGCTAAGTTTGATCCCTGGGATTCATATGGTAGAATGAGAATAATGACTCATGCAAGTTGCCTGCTGATTTCTATGTGTATGCCTTGGTGCCTTCCTGACCCTATCTCTAATACACAGACATACACACAGACACACAGACACACAGACACACAGACACACACACAGAGAGAGAGAGAGAGAGAGAGTGAGAGAGTAAATTCTTGTTTAAAAAATAGGTATCACTATTTCCAATATCACAAATATTTGCAAACTCTTCATAAGATGAAAAATATATCTTTCTCCCTTTATGCATTACAATACCAGCTCCAGGAAGGCACTGCCTTGTTGACGGCACTTGAACCAACATGGCACACCCTGTGCATTTGGCCAGAATGTATACTGATCAATTTCATACAGCTAGCATTGTGGCTCAGCAGCTCGTAGAGGAACACATCCTTCTATTTCTTTTATTGTGTCGCTTAGATCAGAAGAAAACAAAATATAATTTACCTTGTGTATTTTCTCCAATAACACTTGCGTATCTTCTCCAACATGAGATGTTTCATACATAGATTTCTAATTATCTTTGTAAACGTTTGAGATTTTGGGTGGAGAGTTTGTAAATCAATGCATGCAGAGTATCATTGGTGAACAGACTGAGGCCTTTTCTGAGTCAAAGGAGAAGAAGGTGGTACAGTAAGTACTCCAGTGTCTTGGAGAAAATCTGTTCCATATGTATCAGATCATTTCCACAATAACCCTCTGAGATGATGAATCTGATTTGCAAGTCAATAGTTACATTATGTGTTTGACAACAATGGGAGATTTAGAGCAGAAAATACTGACACCTTTAGGTGATGAAATCCAATGTTTCAACCTCCATTCTTGCACAACATCAATTCTTGCTCTCAGTGGCCCTCCTCTGAACTTGGTTCCAGAGATTTCAGGATGAACTTTTTTTTCTCAGATCAAAATGACCTTCAGAGTTCTATGTGATAAACTCCCATATACTGGCTTTCCCATTTTGTCATTTTTGAGCTTCTTCTGATGGTGTCCTTCAAAGATCTTGTCTGTTTATTTACATTCCATTGTTCCTCATTTTTGGTCTTCCTTCCTACAGTTCTTCATCCCATTCCTCCTCCCTCTTGCCTCTAAGAGGGTGCTCCCTCCTACCAGGCCTCCCACTTCCCTGGGTCCTCAAGTCTCTTGTATATTAAGTATATCTTCTCTCACTGAGACCTGACCTCTGTTATATTTGTGCCAGGGGCCACAGTCTCTGGGAGCTCCCTTGGGTCTGGGTAAGTTGAAACTGTTGGTGTTCCTATAGATCTGCTCTCCCCTTCAGCTTTGTCAGTTCTTCCCCTAATTCAAGCATAGGTGTCCTTGACTTCAGTTCAATGGTTGAGTGTAAGTATCTGCTTCTGTCTCAGTCAGCTGCTGGTAGGGCTTCTCAGAGAACAGCTATACCAGGCTCCTCTCTGAGAGCATCAGCAATAGTGTCAGGCCTTGGTGCTCTCCTGTGAGATGAATCCCAAGTTGGGTCGGACATTGGATGGCCTTTCCTTCAGTCTCTTCTCCATTTTTGCCCCTGCAATTCTTTTAGACAAGAACAGTTCTGGATCAGATGTTCTGACTGTGTGTTTGTAACCCTGTCCCTCCACTTGAGGCCCATCTATCTCCTGGAGGTGGACTCCTTGAATTCCCTCTCCCCAATGTTGGGCATTTTGGTTAATGTTACCCCCTCTAAGACCTTAGAATTTCTCACTTCTCAAGTCTCTGGTACTTTGTAGAATCCTCCTCACCACCACCACCACTGATGCTGCTTATCTTTGTTCATTCTTTTGGCCCTCTGGGCTCAGCTACTATGGCCCCCACGTACCTGATCTCATTCCCCTTTCCCCCTCCCCCTCCAGTATCTCACCCAGTTCCCTCCCTCCTCTGCCTCCCAGTGATTATTTCCTTCCCCATTCTAAGTGGAATTGAAACATTCTCACTTGGATCTTTCTGCTTGTTTCATTTCGTATGGTCATTGGGTTGTATCCTAGGTATTCTGTACATTCTGGCTAATATCCACTAAACGGTGAATGCATACCATGTATAATCTTTTGGGTCTGAGTTATCTCACTCAGGATGATAGTTTCTAGTCTGTCCATTTGCCTGCAAAATTCATGATGTATTCGTTTTTAATAGTTGAATAGTATTCCTTTGTGTAAATGAACCACATTTTCTGTATCCATTTTTTTTTTTTTTGGTTGAGGGACATCTGGGTTCTTTCCAGCTTCTGTCTATTACACATAAGGCTGCTATGAATGTAGTGGAGCATGTGTCAGTGTGAGGTATGGTGAGGTGTAAACAAACAGTAGATCTTCTCTGCTGGTTTTATTTTTCCATCTCCTCTTACTTCAGTCTCATTTACAGCTTAGTTTCTGGCCATCAGAAATTTTGTGTATGAATAGAATTAAAACTGAGATTGGAGAGATAAATTTGGAGCTATATTCTAATTTTATTTATGTTACTTTGATGCATTTTATGCATTGTGTTATACTCCAGACTTAGTTAAAATGGGTAAATGCCACAATTAATGAGACTTAACACTTTTATTTGTATAATTAACTAAAAAGTAAGCAATCTAAGATAAACATGTGATTAATTTATGAGAAAAATAACACATTTTAGACAAAAAAACCATGAAAACTTTCACTCCCCATCTCTTTGAAATGCCAGCTTCATTAGAGAATGTAAAGTTCAGTTTTGCCTAAGAAATATATCAACTTTTTAATTCTATATGGGGAGACACACTCACACGAGGAACTCTGTCATAGATTCTTGGCTCTCTGCAAACTAACAGATGATATTTGGACTCAGAGAAATGGGAATAAAAATTGTACCAATTTCCTAAAGACTCTAGGGGTTATAGCATCTAGACAGAAGTCTTTTTGTGGCCTCTATTATACATTGTGATCAGAAATTTTACAAGATACTTAATTGCAATAAAATCCATCAAGAAGCTAAGCAATACACATATAAATACTCAGCTGGTATTTAACTGTCATGGGAAATTTTCATTTGCTATTTATTCCTGTGTACACCACTGCCCCTCTTTCCACTTCTCAGACTGTAAATGAGCTTGTTCTTTGGAGGAAAAAAAGGAATTTTTTGACAATGCCTTCTCATATTTGATTCAGTTTTCATTTGTTTATTATAGGAGCAAATTCCTAAGTAGTCAGCAGAGATCACTGCACAAGGAAAAAATATTTGAATTAATAGCTATTATTTGTGTTGTAGATTGGTCAGTTCTTATTAATCTTTTTTAGCTCCCCTTCTAGGCATGGTAATAGGTTATATTTTCTTTTAATTTTCATTCCTATTCTTTTAAAAAATTATACTTTAATCCTTTTTTTTTACAGTTCAGTATGTTATTCCCTCTCCAGGTCTGTCTTCTGACTGTTCATCCTATACTTACTCTCCCATCTCCAAGATGGTGCTCCCATCCTCTCACCCTCACCTCACCAGACCTCTCCACTCCCTGGGGCTTCAAATCTCTCAAGGGTTAGGTCCATCTTCTTGCACTGAGGCCAGACCAAGCATTCTTCTTCTGTGTATGTGTTAGGAAAGGTTATATTTTCTAATCTCCTTTGTGTTCCTTGTTATTCCCATAAAAGCCAGACCCATAGCGATGCCCTTTTCTCTACACTTTTGTGTCTGTCTTATGGAGCAGGCTGGTATCAAACTGTGGGGCAAATATGGAAGCTTTATATTGCAAATGAAGTATTTTTCTTCTGCCCCTTGATATGGGGCCCTATTACCTACTACATGCTATCAGATACAATAAAAATTGCCAATAAATACTCAGCTGGTATTTAACTGTCATGGGAAATTTTGTCAGTTGGAATGTCTGTCTGCCATTGATTTTTTTACTATAGCATATATAAGGCCCTAAGGGGTTTTACTTTTAAAAGATATTAATTTATTTTTGGCTTATGTGTTAGAGAGGTTTTATCCACATGTATCTTTCTGTACCCTATGCATGCATGGTCTCTCCAAATGACAAAAGAGATCACCTGTAACTAGAGTTAGGGAAGGTTGTGAGCTGTTATGTCAGTGCTAGAGATTGAAGCCTGATCCTTTTGAAGAACAGTATTCGTATTTACTGAGTAATCTCTCCAGTCCCAATCAGAATTTAGAGGGTAAATATCAAAGCGCAGGCTGAAATTGGTGGAATAGGAAGGGATAGACCTATTCAAGTGTTGACTTACTATTTCAGATCCACTTCAGGAATGGAGTGAGAATGAAATTACATCTTAGTGTTAGGTGATCTCTGACCCAGGGAATGTATTAACTCTACAACACAGAGCCTGTAAACACTGCTTGTGACTTGGAGGCTTTATATTTTCTACTATCCCTTAGTGACAGAGGTAGAGCCTAGGGACAAGTTTAGCTAGAAGTGTTCTTCCTGGAATCGACTCTCTTAAGTTTGGTGTCTCCAACCTGGTATCTTACATCCTGCATATATAAGGCATGGAAGAATAAGCTTAGCCAAGATGCAACCTGTGGGATAGGTGCCAAAAAAGAAGATTCACCTATGCGGGAGGGGGAGGCCTGGCATTCTTAAGACCTCTGTGTTGATGAAGGAAGAATGTGATTTCCAATATGATGAACAGTGAAATAGGGCTCATAGTGGTTCACAGAGACTGAAGTGATAATCGCAGAACAGTGTTGATCTTGGTGTTCTTGTGGGACTCCTGACAATGGGAGTGGGAGTGGGAGGTGTCTCTCACTCTCTTGCCTGTTTTGGGGGCCTGTTTCTTCTTACTGGGTTTTCTCATCCAGCTGTGATATGAGGTTATGTGCCTAGAGTCTTATTTCAAGCTGTTATACCACGTTCAGTTGGTATCCCTGGGGGGCCTACTGTTTTCTGAAGGGAAACAGAAAAGGAGTGGGAATAAAAGAGAGAGAAGATGGTAGGGAGCAGAGAGGGATAGAAGGAAGGGAGACTGTAGTAAATTAAATAAATGAAATTTACTAAGTGAGACTGATTAGGTGAGACTGTTTAAAGTCATTTCTCCAGGGGGGCATACGCTGTCTTCTTTACTCCTCTTTAGTTCATTCATTGATTTCTTTCTTTCTTTCTTTCTTTCTTTCTTTCTTTCTTTCTTTCTTTCCTTCCTTCCTTCCTTCCTTTCTTTTTTCCTTCTTTCTTTTCTTGATCTACTAAATAGTTCCAATAACCTTATTATCATAATGTTTTATTAATATATCCCAAATTGGGGTAATGTTTGACAGTCTATATAGCCTTGTCAATAATAAAAGCTCTCCCACTTCCTTTCATATGTTCCAGTTAACCAACACTCCATGGCTTACCTTTTACCTGGTCACATGCATGACTTTTATTATAGAAATACTATATTTTTTTCACTTGTTAGGATAGTAAAACCACAAGTTTGGGCATATCGACTTGTAAATATACAGTCATTAAATGAAGCCAATGTCTTTGGAACTAGAAATCTTGAAGCAAGGCCTAAATTTGCTAAATGTGGGCTTTTGTAAATTGCTGGAGGGAATACCTGACATAATGCTGGGCTTCCCATCAACAGCACCTTTATCTGTAGTTAGCAAACTTGGCAACACTGAGTCAGAATTTGAAACAATTTTCAATGTAAGCCAGAGGTCTCTCTAAACAAATAACTATCAAACAAGTTTTCTACACAAAATGATACCTCAATCTTTACATTTTAAAAAAAAAACAACAAACAACTTAGTTCTCCTATTCATTTTCACAGAATAAATTTGAATCAATCTTGGACAATAAATTATTACAGTGTTTTCAAAAACCATAGCTGAGTAACATTCCAAATCATATTAAGGTTGCTTTACTGGCTCAGTAACTCTAAAACTGAGATCTAAAAATCACAAAGATAACCATTGCCCCGGATAAGATCATGGGCAGAAATGCATCTAATCTATGTATCCTCTCTACAAAAAAATTGTAGTAAAACATGGAGAAACGGGTCAATAATAGATAATAGTACTGTTTTTTTTTAAATGGCGTATGCATCCCTATAGTTTGAAAATAAAGAGGGGCCTTAAACAACAGAAGACAAATAGCTACCAAGGACAAGAAAGACACTATGCTTTGTTGTTAGACGTTCATTTTTAAAGGCTAAAGCCTAAAGGATGGGAGTTTGTCTTACGATGTTCTCCCAAATCATGGAAGTATGTGATTTCTACATATCTCCGATAGAAATGCTTTGGTACACTTTAAAAGATATTATTTAAGAGTTCTATGCTGATTCCTCATTATGAAGTCCTAAACATATCAGCAGTTTGTCCTTGTGAAAACAAGAGTGAGAAACATTATTGAAAACAGAAATCTATTCTACACTCAGCCTGGATCGGAGATAGCTATAAAAAGTGTCCGGTTTTCCTTACTCCAGCCCCTGACCACGCTAGGTTATTTTCACACTAGTTTAAGCAATTATAATTATAATGGTTTCAGAATCTGATTGAAACTGAAATTCTAGGTGTATTATTATATGGGTCAAAGTACGATATAAAGATTTGTTTTAAGAAAACAAACTTTCTGCTACTTGTTTACTGAAGTTCACCTAAACCAAAATCACTCGTATCCAAACTCGATGACAAATGGAAAAGAACAGTTCATCTACAGGTTGAGTCACGCTGCTGCCTCTTACAAGGCAGAAGCTACTCAGTGGGAGTCAGTTAGGCTTCGGAGGAAATTATACCTACCGCCTACCTAAAGTTTTAATAATAAAATGTACTAATTTCCTTTTAAAATATGCACCCAATAGGTAAAATTTTGGTGGAATTTTCCATATGATCTCAAGGATATTATTAATATGATACTTAGAACAGAGAAGCTCTGAGTAATTGGAGATGTTATACTTCCACTCGTGCATTACCTCTCTTAATAAAACATCAGCCAAACGAACCAACAAAATCAGCTAAATTTTGCCAAATGTGGTAGAACTTTCAGAGACCCCAACCACAATCTTTACCAGCTAAAAACATGACTGTTACACATCTAAGACTCCTCAGACTTTTGCATTTGTTTATCTTGTGTTCTGCCTTCTTTTGTGGGAGGAAAACTCTAATTGTCTGAATATGGGGAATTAAATACTCATAAAACTTGGGGATCAATGTATTTAAGCTAAAAGCAGAGAAATAAAAGTATACCCCTTAATGTAGCCTTAAATATGTTCATAGTGACTTAAATATTTTAGGGATGGTGGTATTTAAATATATACATTATATGTGCATATATGTGTAATAAAAATTTAAAAATGGGATGAAGTCTTGATATGCCTTATTTTTCTAAAAGATATTATTGATAAAGCTTAATTGAACATAATGAATTTTTTAAATCAGTCCTTTCCACATTAATAGTTAACTGGGAAGATCACTATTAGAACTGAAGTATTGATTAATTTCCCTCTTCTTTCTCAAATGAATACTTTCTTGGTTGCATTTTGTCCATTATTATGTATTTATTTGCAGTGTTAGTTGATCTGTTCAGGGTATTTTTAAATCATAAGTAAACAGGAATCTAATGTACTCGGCAGGCAGGGAGCTCACACAGGGCGACCTACTTCATCTTCTTCTTGGAGTAATTTTTAAGTTAGGAACCTGCTGCTCACAGAAATGCTTGTGCTTCCAAGTTTCTGCCAGCATGCTTCGAACACTGACAAGAAAACAGGGAGGTCTCCTTTTAATTTGCTCCACGGTAACAGGGGTCCCAGTTAGAACCTAGAGAAAATCAAACAGGGTACGAAATGGTGTTCAGTAGACAAAGGGAGTGCAGCCAGGCTGCTGTACCTGGATTCCTAAATTATTTTGGTTGTCAGTCTTGAGAGGGTCAGGAATGCCCAGGCAACATTTGGCAGACTGTGCAACAAAACAGTGCAGAACAAAGACATGACACAACGTTTGGTTCTATTGAATTTTTCTTGAGGAACACCCTACTTTGTTTTCATTATCTAATAATTGAATTATTTTTTTGCTTCATAAAGATGGGGCATGGATTATTAAGTTTTCTTTGGAAAGTACAGTGTAGTTATTACCCTAAAAATTTCTCAAAGTAGAATAAGAAGCAGTAGAGAATGTTTTGTTAATCCTCAGACATCTGAAACACTCGCAGCTCTTCCTATGATTCCACAAAAGGCAGAGATGTTAGCAAATTAAAAGGAAAATTATTTGAGAGACATAAACACACACTAAAGGGAATTTCCAATCTGCCAGCAGTTTGTCTTCCACAGCTCAAATATTTGGAAGCCAGAACGTAAAATTTTAGGAAAATTTCACAAGAACTCTGATGTCCCTTCTAAATTGGAATATATAACCAAGGGAGAATCTAATAAAAGAAAACTTCACAATGTAAATTTATGGGTGATCACTGCCCTTTTGCTGTGGGCTGCAGTTCATGCTAACACAGTGTGTTCCTGGAAGCTCATAGTGATGATTTGAGTGTTCAGAGGACCCAAGGAACTGAACTGTGGGCGTATAAGGAACTAAAAGAGAAACTGAGTTTTTTTTTTTTTTTTTGTTTTTTTTTTTTGTTTTTTTTTTTTTTGTTTTGTTTTGTTTTCCAGATGTCTGGAACCATTCTCTTTCTTCTCTCTTGTTCTTAAGTTTCTGTAACGCCACCATACTTTTTTTTCCTATTATGAAACAAAGTTTCCACTGATGTGGTAAAGCAACCTGCATGCCATAGATTGTATTGTCATGGGTCAGAAGTCTCTGCTTGCTTAGTTGGACTCAGGCCTCAGGAGATTGAATTCAAGGCTCAGCTAGAATACTCAACAGAGCTCTAGGTATTCTTCCAAGTGTAGCCCCGTGTTGGGAAGCTTCTTTTCCTCAGTCTAAAATTCAGAGTCTGTTTCCTGCTTATTCTTTTAGGAACTAACATGAGAAACAACCCTTATTGTCTTGGGTTGATTAAATCAGCCTGATAAAACACTGCTTCTCTGAAGCACTTTGACCTGGCTTTGCTTACTCAAAGATTCTATCTCAGAGGTAGCTTCTAGGTGTTTTAACTTCATCTGTATTCATTATCCAGATGCTAACATTATCCATAGAGCTTTATATACAACAGAAAGAGCAACAGTAACCTTACCCCTTACACACTCTTATAATTTCCCCTGCCTACTATGTTACTCTGGTCTCTGGTAAAACAAAATCATATTTTCTCTCCCCTTTTGATCCTACAACAATATGTATAATTTTCGTCTTGCCTTGCTAATATTTTAAGGTAAAGTAATAAAGACAGTATATGAATAAATAAGTAAAACTCTGACAGGCAGTCTTTGGATTTTTAGTGTATAAACAATATTTCAATACTTCAAATTCTTGTCTTTCTTGTTGTAATTCAGTTTCTCTCGGCTCATTCTCTGAATTTCCATTCTCTTTGTTCATACAGCATCGTGAAGTCCACAACATCTAAAATAACTTAGGTCTAGATAACATCATCTTTCATATCCTGGTGTATTTTTAGTGATAGTCCCCCAGCAGCTGCTGCCATTTAATCAGCTACTAGCTGTAGTCCAGATGAGTCAGGAGGGAGCACCAAAATGTCTAGTTTCTTTCTTCCTCATTGCTTTTCTAATATTTTCTTTATACTCACTATGGGTCCCTGTGAGGGGTTATTTGGAGAGGCCACCACTGTTGGAATGAGCATGACAGTGGGGTACATTAAACCAGAACCTTCATCTTCCCTTCCCTTTTCATTCCTTTACAGAACCCCCTATCTCTCTTTGCTAAAACTGAGCTAGAATATGAGGAAGGAATTAGGTCCATGAAGGGGCAACTCTCATTAAATTCTATATATTCCAGTGGGTTTTGTCTGTAAGGTAGGTCTGATTATTTTGTTCGTTTTTGGCTCCAGCCTCACCCACTCCTTTCCAATTGTTTATTAAACATAGCTTACCATGGGAGAACCTTTGTATTCAAGAGTAGGTTGAGGACTTATAAATTGCCCCACCTACACCCCACTGAAACCTATGCATTCTCTCCCAGGCTGTTCATGCTCCTATCACGGGGTGACTTCTGGAAAGAAAAAAGACTTCGGATATTGACTCCAACCCAATGCAGATGGCTGTGGCTCCATCGATAATCTGAATTACGAGCGTGCAGAAAAATCAAAATATATACTTGCTGATTTCCTTTTAGATCATATTAACAATCATAACTAAGGCAACATTCGAAACAGTAAAAATTGGATTCTGACATTTGTGCAGACTTTAGGTCAGAAACTTTCTAAAGCTACTAGCAGTGGAGTGGATTGAAAGATTAAAACTGGGTACGAGCTGTCTAGAGAGCCTTAGTTATGGAAAATTCCATGCTGCATGCATCTTCCTTCCTTTGTTTACCTTATATTCAAATTTGAGATTCAGGAAGCTTTTTAAACCAGTAAATCCCAGGAGACAATATTACCCTATCTTTTGTTGATAATATCATTCCCACTCAAATTTTACTATTTTTTGCTCAGTCCCTCATCACCTTAAAAATAGTATAAGGTCGGCGACACACCCAGCCACACACAGAGTGGCAAACCAGCTTTCCTAAGTTCTGCAGAAGACTGCTGCTTCTTTGATTCCCAGGATGGCTTTCAAATTGATGAGCCACAGAGTGAAAAACAATTGGGCGAGAGCTCCCCCTGGTGGCAGAGGGAATTTCACAGTCCACGCAGCCTAGCTTTCCCTAAGGGCTCTGGCACTGAGTGCCAGTTTAAAAAAAAAAAAAAAAAAAAGTGCCAATGTTGTTCTTTCGTTATGTGATGAAACCAAAAATTGCTATTGTTCTGTTCGGAGTGAATCACAACTGATAACAAGGAGGATACATGCGGTGTGTCTGCAGGAGAGTTTCAACAGTCCCAAGTATGGATGTCCTCCAGAAGGTCCTTCTCAAGTAGTCCAAACGACTCCAAAACAGGCTACAGGCTTTCAGTTCTCTCAACTATAACGACGTTTATTAGTCTTCTGGCTAGTCTTTCATTCAATCAGCGCAAAGCATACCTTTCTCCAATGAAAACTTTATAATACAAGTTTTGTTTTTTTGTTTTTTTTTTGAAGAACAGGGATTGCTGCTTGTACCAAAGGTGGTTGTCAAATTACTGTATTTTATGTGTGAGTGTGTCAGAGGTGTGTATCCTTCATGTGGATCCACGTGGAGGTTAAAGGTTAACTTTAAATGCTGTTCTGCAAGGGCCATTCATCTTATTTTGTAAGCCAGAGTTATTCCATGCACTTGGAGCTCACTAAATAGTTGACTGCCTAGAGAGCCTCAATCTACCTGTCTCCCCAGCACAGGTGCCATTAATACAAGCTCTCACATCCGCCCAAATTTTCACATAAGTTTTATGAATTGAACTCAGGTCCAGAGCATTTTAAGCTGAACTATCTCCACATCTCTCAAACGCTGATTGCGAACTCTGGGTCTAATCACTTAAGGAGAACCAGAATTTGTCATAAACTTAAACCCAATCACTTCGTTTGTGCTCTACATAAGAGATCACAGTAAATGATGCTTCAACAGTCATGCTGTAGATGATCATTTCTACCAAAATTGCAAAGAACATGCTGGTTTGCTTTCTCAGCATTCAAATAAGCAAAGTAACAGGAAACACTGTGGGTTTTATAGGCCCTTCTACCATGCTTGCCTCAGGTCTCAGTGCTCCCTACTGCTATCTAAATAGGCAGTGTGGAAGAGAGAAGGTGAGACCTCAAACTAATAGAAGCAGTTTAATGAAAACAGTCATTGAGGTGAATTTTAACAAGTACCAGCTAAAGTTTACACAGAGTGCACAGGATTTCGTGAATCAGACCTAGGGTTCTTTGTGACCCATTCATTAATGCAAGCATTCTGAAATACACAGAACACCTGAATACTGGGAGTCCCACTCTTCTAACCACAGCTTTCAGATTAGGGTATTCCCTGGAATGAAAGACTGCCAAATACACAAAAATATTTCTTGGCAATGCTGTTCTAGACTCGAAAAATTATACACGACAGCATAATGAGTAACTTGAGATACAGTTTGAAGAACAAACATCCTATCTTCTTCATGCTCCATAGACATTTAAAAATATGTGTCCCACTCTTAACTTTTACATTGTCAAGCTCTTTAATTGGTTTAGATTCAGAAAGGGAAATCAGGTGGATAGAAAGGAGAATGAAGATCGTGGTTAGGTGAGCTCTTAGGAGGATACTTTTGAAAAATAAAATCTTTTATACTGTTTTACTTACAACATCTCTGAGGCACTGTGTGCTATTTTAAAGCTGTTGGTCAACCTGATGTCCTCACTTTTGTTGTTGTTGTTGTTTGTTTGTTTGTTTGTTTGTTCATTTGCCACAAGTGTGAATGTTTATGACCATACAGAGACAGGAAGCAAGAATCAACCTGGCTTCTACTTCACTCAACACACAAATTAAGGCAGAAGACAGCCCTGTGGGAGCTCGATCATTTCTTTCCTGGCACCACTGACTGCTGCTTTTCCCCCAAGCAGGTCAAATGTGTACGAAGGCTTGAAGCTAGAGAAAATGGCCACAGTGCTACTGGCTTCTTCAGGACACCATCTGGGTTTACTATTTGCCATTAAAATTGGCAGAAACATCATGTTAAAATAAAACTGTCAACCAGTCATGACATCTAGTAATAGCTGTGGGTATTTTATTTGTAGAATGACCAGTTGAACAATACTGAAATGTGGTACAATATGAGCACACACACATACTTACATGTGCACACACATATGCACACACATGTACACATGCACACATATACATATGCACACAAAACACATACACATGCACACACACATACATACACATGCAGATACACATAAGCACACATGCACACACACACATAAACACACACACAAATACACATACACAGAGTGGGGGTGGAGGAGGCACATAGCTCTGGGCATAAATAGTAGTAATGATTATTTAGTTGAGTTTACAATGCTGGGTGTGAACATAGGAACTCACAAATGTCAAGCTATCTCTCTTCCACTGTGCTACCACCCCAGACCTGTGTATTAGTATTCTATACTGTAGTTGCTTCTGGGAAGTGGCTTCCTTTGCTTAGGGAAAGGATTTGCCAGCCACTTAGAATTTGGAAAGCATGATTATGAAATTAAGACCCTAAGGATGACTACATAGAATAGCTATTTTGAACAAATTAAAGTATTGTCAAGCAGAGATTTAGGATTATGGATATAGCAGAAGACTGCAACTTATGGTATAAAAGTGAAAATACCCAAAGAGGCCTACCCAACGCAATGGGTATCTACTGACAGCTAATTAGAATACATCTAGCCATGATCCGTACAGATGCTGCATGTAGAAAAGTTTATAAGGGAGAGAGTATTGAGTTTCAAATTAAATTATAAAGATTTTTTTGTTCTGTTTCTTAGCAATGTTAGAAAGCAGTCCAGCTTCTAATTCTGAAGTAGAAAAAATACAAGAGATGATTAGAGCAGGCAAGAGTCCTAAAACCTGATGTTAACCCAGTTTCCATAAATCTCCAAGGACTCATATGCTTTGGGAATTATAGAATGGAGATTGTTTAGGAATTGGGGTTAATGATTGGTTAGATTTACATTCATTTTGGACCAATGGAGTAAGAAACAATTGGAGGTATATTGGTGATTCTTTTATACACAGTAAATATTTTAAAGCCATTTATTAGTTTCTCTCTCTCTCTCTCTCTCTCTCTCTCTCTCTCTCTCTCCCTCTCTCTCTCTCTCTCTCTCTCTCACACACACACACACACACACACACACACACACACACTCGGGGATAGGGTGGGGGTGGTGGCAGTTAGTTTCACATGGTAGTCCAGAGTGCCCGGTATTTTACTAATATAGCCCAAGCTGTCCTCAAACTCACTGCATAAACAATTTTATGAGTCCCCCAAGTGTCGATTTATCCTTTTTGTTAATCAAAAAAGGCCATGCTTATCTTCTCCAAGCAGGTGCAAACACTTTTGCATTGTACTGATTGATTTTTCTTCTCCTTTCCCCTTACCTCCCTAGGACAGAGTCTCTTAATGGGTGCCTTTCCCCTCTCTTGGATCCTCAGCTCATATATGGCTGAACCCAAAACTCTATTCTGACAGACAAAGAGCGAAAGCTGACCTTCATGATATCTGTATGACATAGAATAATTTATTTTTCCCAAAGAAGTCACTGAGATGGAAAACATTCCGTGAAACACTTCAGTTTTACAGAGGAGAGGAAACTGATTATTCCTTTGCAAATCCTTTTTATCCACAATCAAAACATCAATAAAAATAGGAAGTTACAGCTGGGGACAGAGCTGAATTGGAGAGTCTTCGCCTAGTGTGTGCAAGGCAATAGGACTGATGTCTACCACTGGGGAAAAATAGAACAATATTTAAAAAGTAGAATAGCTAAGCTTCCTCATCTTAAAAATGAAAAAAAGCAAGATTTTCAGAAAAGCTCTCCCACAGGTTTGTACAGGTAGATGAGAAGAACAGGGATTGCTGTAAAGTTATCGTGATTTATAACTGAGATGCTTTTTATTTCTTAGGGAGTATGCTGGAGTTATCTAATGTCAACTTATTTTAAATTGCAAATACAATTCAATAAGTTTCACATCAATGTTTAACTTGAAAGTAGGTTCTGTTTCTCACAATAATGTGGAAATATATTCTCAGATGTGCTCACCCTCCCACACAGACACCTCCATAGATTCTATCCTGTCCTAGTACAATGAGCTCACTGAAATAATTGGAAAAAAATTGCAAAAGATATCAAAGTCCCATGCCCCAGTGAATTGTGATAGAACAATTTCAAGGAAAAAAATGGAAAAATTATAAACAAAAGCTTTGTGAAAGATTATTTTACAACTTTTGTAGTTGACAAAGTGGGTCATGAGTATTATTTATCCCTAATATTAGAAAGTCCTCTTCCCATTGCACCTGATTCTGCTTATGTTGCCAAAACATTCTTTTTAAAAAAAACTATTGACTTCCATTTGTTTCTTCCATTCCAAGTATTTCCATCCAAATACATTTCAATTTAGTTTTCAAAAGCAAAATAACATCCAAACACTGAATGGCAAGGCATGAGCAGCAGAAACAGTCCCCCTGACTTCTCAACAGAACAGCCCAAGCCAAGTCCTGTTTCATTAAAACTTAGAATAAAATTTTATCGCGGATTTGCCCTATGTTTTTATTTTTCATTCAATAGTCGTAGGAGATGCACACATCACACTTGCTGTCTTACAACAAGACAGCCAGCTATGAATATGAAATGGTACTTTTCAGGAGGAGAAAGGGGTTTATATAGATGAGAAACAAGAGAGAATAATCGGAAAGCATGTCATGCATGTATGAAAATGTCAAAAAAATAAAAATAAAAATGGTAAAATAAAGGCACCACTCTAGGGTTCAAGCTGTAATTATCTCACAGGCATTGTATCCTTGATTTCTTCACTCATAGCTATTTGCTGTTAAGACAAAAGGGATTTGTATTATTCACTGTAGTGCAAAGGATCAGTCTGTGGGACCCAGTAGGGACAGATCGTAAATGTATTTTACACAACATATCTCGTGATTTTGTAGATACTGTCATGGTTAAATTCCCCAAATTTCCCCCTTCTCACCATGATGCATAAATCTCTTGTTTTCAGAGACTCGTGTTTCATTGATTTTTTTTGTTTGTTTGTTTTTGTTTTTTATTAACTTGAGTATTTCTTATATACATTTCGAGTGTTATTCCCTTTCCCGGTTTCCGGGCAAACATCCCCCTCCCCCCTCCCCTTCCTTATGGGTGGTCCCCTCCCAATCCTCCCCCCATTGCCGCCCTCCCCCCAACAGTCTAGTTCACTGGGGGTTCAGTCTTAGCAGGACCCAGGGCTTCCCCTTCCACTGGTGCTCTCACTAGGATATTCATTGCTACCTATGAGGTCAGAGTCCAGGGTCAGTCCATGTATAGTCTTTAGGTAGTGGCTTAGTCCCTGGAAGCTCTGGTTGCTTGGCATTGTTGTACATATGGGGTCTCGAGCCCCTTCAAGATCTTCCAGTTCTTTCTCTGATTCCTTCAACGGGGGTCCTATTCTCAGTTCAGTGGTTTGCTGCTGGCATTCGCCTCTGTATTTGCTGTATTCTGGCTGTGTCTCTCAGGAGCGATCTACATCCGGCTCCTGCGGTTTTTTTTAACATCTGTTCTCCTTGTCTTATCAGTCTGGCCTGAGGTTGCCTCTTCTTTCTCTGCCTGTGTGTCCTCAGTCTTTGTTCTCTCATAGGTTCAGCGCAATATAATTGTGCTTATCAGATGTACACCTCACTCAGCCTCCCTCCGTGAAGGCTGCGGCTGCTTACACCTTTGTCAAGCCCTTAGCTTTCACCGACAGACACAGCTCTCAGGCTGCTCCGACCTGACCTCGTGCCCTCTAAGCCTTCTCTCTCCTCATGCCTCTCTCTCTTCTGCCTCCTGACCATCAGTACTCAGTTCTTTTCCAACAAAAGACTTGAGAAATTATGCACAATTCGTTCTCCTACACCACAATACAATCCTTCAGCAGGGTGGTTGCTATTGTTACTCTCTTAAGGTAAGCAGTATGTTTCTCAAAGACAAATTCCAGGACTAACCTTTCTTTGCCTTGGATGCCCCACAACTGACATTCTTTGTGTAGATCGTGATTACAATTTTAATACTTGGAGGCAAACTCAAATGATATAATGAAGAAGAGGGAATTGAAATTGCCTCCTATGCCTTCAGGGGGATTTTGTACTGAAAACCCAAGGTGTCTTCTTCTCAGATAGAGAGCACTGCTTTCTGAAAATTAGAAAGAACTGGTAGTTTTATTTTTACACTGAAATGTTTTCAAGAAGAAATTGTTGACATGTTTCCTGCCAACTGCTATACTTTTTTCTTCTTTTTAAATAACTATTTTATAAAGACAAGGTTGTTTTTTTTTCACACATTCAGAAAAAAGAAAACATAGGGAAAATTATTCCCTGTGCTTTTGTTCCAACATCTTCTGCAAAGATAAGGCCTGGAGTATGTATCAGCTGACAGAATTATTTTTAAAACAAAAAAGAATACGAGGAGAAGATACCTCAATTTGAGAGTTTAGGAGCTGAATTTGGCAACCTAAGACAAGCAGGTTAAATGTGAAAAGATGTATAACTCCAAGCCTCGTCAGAGACAGCCCACACAAATAAGAGAACAATGTCTTTCTCACACTGGGCATAGTGATAAAAGTGTGCTTAGCAAATATGCCTTCAACTGATGGAGTTCATTAGATGTCTTGATCCTGCATTAAAGACATTCAATCCAAACACTTGTCAACATTAAAGAAAAAGAATTAAGGCCATGGGAGACTCAGTTGTTTAAAAAATGGGACATAAACTTTATTAGAGCCTTTTCAATTTTTAATGTCCAATTTGATCAAGGATTTTATAACCAGGTGTGTGTGTGTGTGTGTGTGTGTGTGTGTGTGTGTGTGTGTGTGTGTTTGTGTGTGTGGGTTTGTGTGTGTGTTTGTGTGTGTGTGAGAGAGAGAGAGAGAGAGAGAGAGAGAGAGAGAGAGAGAGAGAACATGTATTGTGTATGTGTGAAGGTTTATCATCTTAGGCTAACTTATAGAAACCAGCAAGTAATAGTATATTGGTTCTTGACTTCCAGCTGGTTTGAAATGGGATGTTGTGCTGATGGTTGCTCTAGTCAGACTCAAAGGCTCATATTGTTCCAGAGAGTCTCATGCCCTCTCCTTCCATCTCATCACAGGACAGCTGTTATTTCAAACAGTATTACTACTGCGCTTAACCTTAGGTGGCTTCTGGTGATCCAAACATAGGTCCTCATGCTTGTATAGCAATACCTACAGAGCAATCTTCCCAAACTGAATATGTAATTTTTTAAGTGATTGTGTCTTGTAACTAAATTTGTGCTATACTGAAGTTAAGCACAAATACTGAAGTTAGGTTCCTTGTGATCTCTAATTCTGTTTTCCAGATGCAGGCTACTTACCTACTGCATATGTCTATGGCATAGGCACAAGTCATTTAAACTTCAGCAAAGCTGAAATCTAACCAACTCAAGGTTTATAATACCTAATAAATGAAAATCTGCATTCATCAGTCTCAATAAATACATGCTATTTGGTAAAAGAGGACTAGATCAACTAGTAGCTTACTAAAGCTGCTAGAAGACAAGGCTGGTTGAGGAGCAGAAAGCAAAGACTAGTTGTTGAAACTTAGCACATTTCTCCAAATGGTCATTCAGCAGGAATAACAACATTCATGTTTATGAAAGATATGTAAATATAGATTATATCACTTAGAGACACTTGGGTCAGAAGATAGAGCATTCCTGGATGTGAATTTAGAGACTAATGTGAGCTAAGCGATCTGATATTCAGAATTTTTCTACCATAAACTTGCCATGTTGCTTTTCCCTTCCCAAAACCCAGTAATGAAGAGAAACTATTATTTTCAAAGGTCTGCCCAATGCCATGAACTTCCAGTGGTCCTCCATGGAATCCCAAATAGTTGATCTCATTGGGTATAAAGATCATCATGTGGGTTACTTGTAGGGATAATATTATGTATGCAAATTTCATTTTACCTTAATATAAAATAAGCTAATGAGAGACCTCAGTAGCTAAAGGCCCTTGCCATCAAACTTTCCAACCTAAGTTCAATTCCTAGGACTTATAAGGAATAAAAAAACTGACTTCCACAGTCTGATTTCCATATTTCTTCTGTAAAATAAGCGCGCGTGCACACACACACACACACACACACACACACACACATGGAAAATGAATAGACCGTATGATTAAGCATTTAAAGTCTGTTGATTTGCTTAAGGAAAGAGATATAAGTTGGTTTGTCCAAGAGGGCATACATTAGTTGGTTTTCCAAAGCTTTGGATATCTTATAAAAAGAAAATAATGAGTTTGAAATATGTACATTTACATTGATTTTAGTTTATATATTGCATTCCTGCTGTGGCCCAGCTGAATTTTTAGCAAGGTGTGAAACTGTGAGATCTAATGGGCCTTCCCACATCACCCTCATGTGAAGCTGAGAATCTATATACCTGGTTCGCAGTGGATGCTTTAGCTAATAAGAGAGGAGAATAGAAGTCATTGGGTAGATTCTAAATCAAACACTGTTTTCATATAGGTGAAGAACTGTATAATTTCATAAGCTGAAAAGAGGAACATTTTATACCAACTTCCTTACAAAACTTAACAAAGTCTTAATATCTTTAACTCAAAGAATAAGAAGAGTGTGTATCATCTGGGATAATATGTATTGTGAATATTTAGCAATTGAAATTCCAAGTTTATCCAAAAAAGAGAAATTAGTTCTGAGCTTTATAAAAACTCTAATACTGATAGAGAGTTTAAATGGATATTCAGAAATATATTAAGCCCATAAAAAGGAATACTTAGTGATGGTTTTTCAACTGACCAGCCATTTCTCTATGATGTGCATGTTTTTATTCAGGTTTTTCCTCACAAAAGCTCATAAAATGGAACTGAAACTGTCACACAAATCCCATCAACCCAAATCCCATAGGGGAGAAAGTTGAACTCCCAGAAGGTGGGACAATTCTGAGACTGCAGGACAAACTGCCACTTCTGCCCACTTCTACCCACTTCTGCCCACTTCTGCCCACATCCTTGACCCAAGAGGAAACTGCACATGCTCTGAATACAGGAATATAGGATTGGTCAGCAGCAGAAACCTGCTGATTTCTACCTGCACCCAGAACTGAAATGAATTAGTCACACAGCTATATGCACCCAAACCCCATGGGTGAGAGAGCAGGACCCTCAGAAGTAAGGACACTCCTGAGAACTCAGAGGAGAAGACTACTTTCTGCCCACATTCGTAACCCAAGAGGAAACACCATATGCCATCTGTGCCCCCTGAGCACAGGGACCTAAGAGCAGTCAGGGGCAGGACCCTACAAGTTTCTGCCTGCACTGAGAGCTGAAAGCCAATCACCAGGAGTGCCTACAGACCTGAGAGCAGATCCAGCTGAAAGAAAACAGGTCTACAGAAGATCTAACACATAGGCCTACAGGAGTGTCAAGCCACAGTCAGAAACAGCAAGACAAATTAACACTAGAGACAATCTGATGGTGAGAGGCAAGCACAGGAATCTAAGCAACAGAAACCAAGACTACTTGGCATCACCAGAGCCCAGTTCTCCTACCAAAGCAAATACTGGATATTCAAACACACCAGAAAAGCAGGATTTAGATTTAAAATCGCATTTTATGATGACTATGGAGGACTTTAAGGAGGACATAAATAACTCCCTTAAAGAAATACAGGACAACACAAGTAAACAATTAGAAGCTCTTAAAGAGGAAACAGAAAAATCCCCTAAACAATTACAGGAAAACACAACCTAACAGGTAAAGGAATTTAACAAAACTGCCCAGGACTTAAAAATGGAAATAGAACAATAAAGAAAGCACAAAGGGAGAAAACCCTGGAGATAGAAAATCTAGGGAAGAGATCAGGAGTCTTAGATGTAAGTGTCACCAACAAAATGCAAGAGATAGAACAGAGAATCTCAGGGGCAGAAAATACCGTAGAAAACATTGACACAACCATCAGTGAAAATGTAAAACACAAGAAGCTCCTAGCCTAAAACATCCAGGAAATCCAGGACACAATGTGAAGATCAAACCTAAAGATAATAGGTATTAAAAAAGAGTAAAGACACCCAACTTAAGGGGCCAGTAAATATCTTCAACAAAATTATAGAAGAAAACCTCCATAACCTAAAGAAAGAGATGCTCATAAACATAAAAGAAGCATAAAGAACTCCAAATAAATTGGATCAGAAAAGAAATTCTTCCCATCACATAATAGGCAAAACACCAAAGCACAAAAAGAAGAAAGAATATTAAAAGCAGTAAGGGAAAAATGTAAAGTAACATATAAAGGCAGACCTATCAGAATTACACCAGACTTCTCACCAGAGACTATAAAAGCCAGAAGGTCCAGGGAAGATCGACTTTCAACCAAAAGTTATCAAAAGATAAGGAAAGACACTTCATATTCATCAAAGGAAAAATCCACTAAGATTAACTCTCAATCCTAAATATCTATGTTCCAAAAGCAAGGAAACCTACATTCATAAAAGAAAGCTTACTAAAGATCAAAGCACACATCGCACCTCACACAATAATAGTAGGAGAGTTCTACACTCTCAGCAATGCACAGATAATGGAAACAGAAATTAAACTGAGACATAGAGAAACTAACATAAGTAATGAACCAAATGGATTTAACAGATATTTATAGAACATTTTATCGGAAAACAGAAGAATATACCTTCTTCTCAGTACCTCATGGTACCTTCTCCAAAATTGACCATAAAATTGGCCACATAACAGGATTCAACAGATAGAAGATAGAAATAATCCCATGCATCCTATCAGATCACCACAGACTAAGGCTGGTCCTCAATAGCAACAAAAATGACAGAAAGCCCACATGTATATGGCAATTGAACAAGGCTCTACTCAATGATAACTTGGTCAAGGAAGAAATAAAGAAAGAAATTAAAGACTTTTTAGAATTTAATGACAATGAAGGCACAGCATACATAAACTTATTGGACACAATGAAAGCAGTGCTAAGAGGAAAACTCAAAGTTCTGAGTGCCTTCAAAAAGAAACATGGGAGAGCATACACTAGCTGCTTGACTGCACACCTGAAAACTCTAGAACAAAAAGAGGCAAATATACCCAAGAGGAGTAGAAGGCAGGAAACAATCAAACTCAGGGCTGAAATCAACCAAGTAGAAACAAAAATGACTGTATAAAGAATCAACAAAACCAGGAGCTGGTTCTTGGAGAAAATCAACAAGATAGATAAACCCTTAGCCAGACTAATCAGAGGGCACTGAGTGTGCATCCAAATTAAGAAAATCAGAAATGAAAAGGGAGACATAACAACAGAATCTGAGGAAATTCAAAAGATCATCAGATCCTACTACAAAAACCTATATTCAACAAAACTGGAAAATCTGGAGGAAATGAACAATTTTCAAAAATAATATGAGGAACTGAAGTTAATCCAGAAGAGATAAACCATCTAAACAACCCCCAAAATCCTAAAGAAATAGAAGTAGTTGTTAACAGTCACCCACCAAAAAGAGCCCAGGATCAGATGGGTTTAGTGCAGAATTCTATCAGACCTTCATAGAAAGCCATATATCAATACTGTCCAAACTATTCCACAAAGTAGAAATAGATGGAGCACTTCCTAATTCCTTCTATGATGCCACAATTATGCTTATACCTAAACCACACAAGGACCCAACAAAGAAAGAGGACTTCAGACCAATTTCCCTTATGAATATTGACACAAAAATACTGAATAAAATTATTGCAAACTGAATCCAAGAACACATCAAAATGATCATCCATCATAATCCAGTAGGCTTCATTTCAGGGAGGCAGGGATATTTCAATATAAGGAAATCCATCAACATAATTCACTATATAAACAAACTCAAAGAAAAAAAAACCACATGATCATTTCATTAGATGCTGAGAAAAGATTTGACAAAATTCAACTCCCCTTCATGATAAAAGTCCCTGAAAGATCACAATTTCAAGGCCCCATTCCTAAACATAGTAAAAGCAATATACAGCAACCCAGTAGCTAACATTAAACTAAATGGAGAGAAACTTGAAGCAATCCCACTAAAAGCAGGGACTAAATAAGGCTGCCCACTCTCTCCAAGTTAATCAATATAGTGCTTGAAGTTCTAGCTAGAGCAATCAGACAAAGAAAGGAAGAATTCAAAATATCAGTATTTGCAGATGATATGATAGTATACTTAAGTGAACCCAAAAGTTCCACCAGGGAACTACTAAGCCTGATAAACAACGTCAGCAAAGTGGCTTGGTATAAAATTAACTCAAACAAATCAATACCCCTCCTCTACTCAAAAGATAAATAGGCTAAGAAAGAAATTACGGGAATGACACCCTTCACAATAGTCCCATTACAATATAAAATACCTCGGTGTGATTCTAACCAAGCAAGTGAAAGACTTGTATGACAAGAATTTCAAGTTTCTGAGAAAAGAAATTGAAGAAGTTCTCAGAAGATGGAAAGACCTCCCATGCTCATGGATTGGTAGGATTAATATAGTACAAATGGCCATTTGGCTAAAAGCAATCTACAGGTTCAATGCAATCCCCATCAAAATTCCAACTCAGTTCTTCATAGCAGTAGAAAAAGCAATTTGTAAATTGATTTGGAATAACAAAAAAAACCAGGATAGTGAAAACTATACTCAACAATAAAAGAAATTCTGGGTTGGGGATTTAGCTCAGTGGTAGAGCGCTTGTCTAGGAAGCGCAAGGCCCTGGGTTCGGTCCCCAGCTCCGAAAAAAAGAACCAAAAAAAAAAAAAAAAGGAAATTCTGGGGAAATAATTATCCCTGACCTCAAGCAATATTACAGAGCAATAGTGAAAAAACTCTGAGGTACAAAAACAGGTAAGTAGGTAGATTAGTGGAATAGAATTGAAGACCCAGAAATGAACCCACACACCTATGATCACTTGATCTTTGACAAAGGACCTAAAACCATCCAATGGAAAAAAGATACTATTTTCAACAAATGGTGCTGGTTCAACTGGAAGTCAGCATGTAGAAGAATGCAAATCAATCCATTCTTATCACCATGTACAAAACTTAAGTCCAAGTGGATCAAGAACTTTCACATCAAACCAGATACAATCAAACTAATAGAAGAAAAAAATGCAGGAGGGTCTCAATTACAAAGGCACTGGGGAAAATTTCCTGCACAAAACACCAATGGCTTATTTTCTAAGAACAAGATTCGACAAATGGGACCTCATAAAAAAACTCCAAAGCTTCTGTAAGGCAAAGGACACTGTAATTAGGACAAAACGGCAACCAACAGATTGGGAAAAGATCTTTACAAATCCCAGGTCTGGTAGAGGGTTAATATCCAAAACATACAAAGAACTCAAGAGGTTAGACCCCAGAGAGCCAAATAACCCTATTAAAAGGGGGTAAGTAGGTAAAGAGTTATCAGGTGAGGAATATCAAATGATTGAGAAGTACCTAAAGAAATGCTCAACATCCTTAGTCATCAGGGAAGTGCAAATCAAAGCACCCCTGAGATTCTACCTCATAACAGTCAGAATGACTAAGATTAAAAACTCAGGTGATAAGACATGCTGGTGAGGATGTGGAGAAAGAGCAACATTCCTCCATTGTTGGTGGGATTGCAAACTGGTACAACAACTCTGGAAATCAGTCTGGAGTTTCTTCAGAAAATTGGATATTGCACTGCCTGAGGATCCAGCTATACCTCTCTTGGGCATATACCCAAAAGATGCCCCAACATATAACAAAGACACATGTTCCACTATGTTCATTGCAGCCTTATTTATAATAGCCAGAAGCTGGAAAGAACCCAGATGCCCTTCAACAGAGGAATGGCTACAGAAAATGTGATACATCTACACAAAGGAATACTACTCAGCTATCAAAAACAATGAGTTCATGAAATTCATAGCAAATGGATTGAACTAGAAAATATATCCTGAGTGAGGTAACCCAATTACCGAAAAACACACATGGTATGCACTCATTGATAAGTGTTTATTAGTCCAAAACCTTGAATTACCCAAGATACAAAGCACAGACTACATGAATCTCAAGAAGAAGGATGACCAAAGTGGGTACGCTTCATTCTTTCTTAAAAGGGGGAACAAAAATATTCATAGGAGGGGATATGGAGGCAAAGTTTGGAGTAGAGACTGAAGGAATGACAATTCAGACCCTGTCCCACCTGGAGACCCAGCCTACACACACACACACACACACACACACACACACACACACACACACACCAATCCCAGACAATATTGCTTATGCCAAGAAGTTCATGCTAACAGGAGACTGATATAGCTGTCTCCTGAGAGGCTCAACCAGAGCATGACAAATACAGAGGTGAATGCTTGCAGCAAACCATTGAACTCAGAATGGGGTTCCCATTGGAGGAGGTAGAAAAAGGATTGAAAGGACTGAAGGGGCTAGCAAACCAATAAGAACAATCATACCAACAACCAGAGCTCCCAGGGATTAAACCACTACCTAAATATACATAGACAGACCCATAGCTCCAGCTACATACATAGCAGAGGATGTTCTTGTTGGGCACCAATGGAAGGATAAGCCCCTGGTCCTGACAAGGTTGGATCCCCAGTGTAGGGGAATGTCTGGGGGTTCATAAAGGGGTTGGATGCAGAGGGGAACACCCTTATAGGAGAATGCGAGGGGGATGGGATAGGGGGTTTATGTCCAGGAAACCACAAAAGGGAATAACATTTGAAATGTAAACAAAAATATCCAATAAAATAAAAAAGGGAAAAACAAAAAACAAAAAGACTCATAAGATAAGGCAACATAATTTTAAGTATCAGAATATGGAACTTGGTCAATGAAAGAATAAATTAAGCAGTAATAAACCAGGGAGATATCCCATGACAGTTGAATCTCAAGAGACTTGAGTAGCAGGATATTTGAGTACAGGAGGCTTTAACCACTCAGAGAGAACCTAAAGAAGACAGAATTCTTCAAGCATGTTAAAACAAAACCATGATCATGATCATGATCATGATCATGATCATCATCATCACCATCACTACCACCACCATTATCATTATCATCATCATTAAGTATGTGCATACAGGTATAAGTGTGCATGTTTGTGTATATGCATGTGTGTGTTTCATATATGTGTTTCATAATCCCCAATGGTAGAGATACTAGAACATACAATCATCCCTTGTTGATAAAGATTCAAATATCATGGAATATTTTCCTGGCCCTTCACATTCTATTATATGTAGAGTTGGAACTCTGAATATATTAACCACATAATAAAATTGGAGATGTATGGTAGTAAAACATGTATGTGTGTGATTTTATGTGTGTGGTTTTGTATGTGTGTGGTTTTTATGTGTGTGGTTTTTTTGTATGTACGTATCTCTGTGTGTTTTTGTGTATGTGTGTGTGTGCATGCACGCACTCAGATTGTAAAAATACATTTATTTATTTTTTATTGGATACTTTTTATTTACATTTCAAATGTTATTTCCTTTCCCAGTTTTCTGTCCATAAACCCCCTATTCCACCCACCTTCCCCCTTCTGTGAGAGAGTTCCCTCACCCAACCACACACCCTTCCTGTCTCCTCAACCTGAAAGTCCCCTTCACTGGTGTCCAGCCAGGGTAAGACCCAGGGCTTCTCCCCCATTGGTGCCCACCAAGACCATCCTCTGCTACATATGCAGCTGGAGCCATGGGTCTGTCCATGTGTACTCTTTGAGAGTGGTTTAGTTCCTAGGAGCTCTAGTTTGTTGGTATGGTTGTTTCTATCGGATGGCAAACCCCTTCAGCTCTTTAAACCTTTCTCTAACTCCTCCAAAGAGGACCCCATTCTCAGTTCAAAGGTTTGCTGCAAGCATTCACCTCTGTATTTGTCATGCTCTGGTTGAGCCTCTCAGGAGACAGCTATATCAGTTTCCTGTCAGCATGAACTTCTTGGCATAAGCAATATTGTCTGGGATTGGTGGCTGTATGTATATGGGCTGGATCCCCAGGTAGGGCAGGGTCTGAATTGCCATTCCTTCAGTCTCTACTCCAAACTTTGTCTCCATATTTCCTCCTATATTTTTCTTCCACCTTTTAAGGACTGAAGCGTACATACTTTGGTCATCCTTCTTCTTAAGCTTCATGTGATCTATGGATTGTGTCTTGGGTAATCCAAGCATTTGGGCTAATATCCACTTATCAGTGAGTGTATACCATGTGTGTTTTTTGTGATTGGGTTACCTCACTCAGGATGATATTTTCTAGTTCCATCCATTTGCCTATGAATTCCATGAAGTCATCGTGTTTAACAGCTGAGTTGTATTACATTGTATGAATGAACCATATTTTCTGTATCCATTCCTCTGTTTAAGGACATCTTGGTTGTTTCAAGCTTCTGGCTATTATAAATACCACTGCTATGAACATAGTGGAACATGTTTCTTTGTTATATGTTGGAGTAACTTTTGAGTATATGCTTAGGAGACATATACCCAGATAGTATTATGTCCAATTTTCTGAGGAACCACCAGACTGATTTTTATAGTAGTTGTTCCAGCTTGCAATTCTACACCCATGGGGGAGTATTTCTCTTTCTCCACATCCTAGCCAGCATCTGTTGTCTCCTAAGTCTCTGATCTTAGCCATTCTGACTGGTGTGAGATGGAAGTTGTTCCCAAATGTTATTCCCCTTTCCCTGTTTTCTGTCCATAAACCCCCTATCCCACCCACTTTCCTCCTTCTTCTATGAGAGAGTTCCCTCACCCAACCACATACCCTTCCCACCTCCTCAACCTGAAAGTCCCCTTCACTGGGGGTGTCCAGCCAGAGTTGTTTTGATTTGCATTTCCCTGATGAATAAGGACTAAACATTTCTTTAGGTACTTCTCAGCCATTTGATATTCCTCAGCTGATAAGTCTCTGTTTAGCTCTGTACCCCATTTTTAATAGGGTTATTTAATTCTCTGGAGTATAACTTCTTAAGATCTTCATATATATAGGATATTAGCCCTCTATCATATGTGGGATTTGTAAAGGCCTTTCCCAATCTGTTGGTTGCTATTTTGTCCTAATTACAGTGTCCTTTGCCTTACAGAAGCTTTGCAGTTTCATGAGGCCCCATTTGTTGAATCTTGATCTTAGAACATAAGCCTTTGGTGTTTTGTTCAAGAAAATTTCCCCAGTGCCCATGTGATTGAGACCCTTCTGCACTTATTCTTCTATTAGTCTGAGTGTTTCTGGTTTGATGTGGAGGTCCTTTATCCACTTGGACTTGAGCTTTTTACAGGGTGATAAGAATGGATAAACTTGTGTTTTTCAACATGCTGACATCCAGTTGAACCAGAACCATTTGTTGAAAAGCTTTTTTCCCCCACTGCACTCTCTTATCTACTTTGTGAAAGATGAAGTAACCACAGGTGTGTGGGTTCAGTTCTGGCTCTTCAATTCTATTCCACTGGTCTACCTGCCTGTCTCTGTACCAATACCACGCAGTTATACTCACTACTGCTCTGTAATACTGCTTGAGGTCAGAAATGGCGATTCTGCCAGAAGTTCTTTTATTGTTGAGCATAGTTTTCACTATCCTAGATTTTTTTTTTGTTCCAAATGAATTTGCAAATTGTTCTTTCTAACTCTATGAAGAACTGAGTTGGAATTTTGATGGCAATTGCATTGAATCTGTAGATTGCTTTTGGCAAGATAGCCATTTTTACAATATTAATCCTGTCAATCCATAAGAATATAAGATCTTTCCATCTTCTGAGATCTTCAATTTCTTTCTTGAGAGACTTGAAGTTCTTGTCATACAAATTTCACTTGCTTGGTTAGAGTCACACCAAGGCATTTTATGTTATTTGTGACTATTGTAAAGGCTGTCATTTCCCTCATTTGTTTCTCAACCTGTTTATCCTTTGAGTAGAGGAAGAGTACTGATTTGTTTCAGTTAATTTAAAAATTAACTTTACCACTTTGCTGAACTTGTTTATCAGGCTTAGTTCTCTGGTGGAACTTTTGGGATCACTTAATTATATTATCATATCACCTGCAAATTGTGATCTTTTGACTTTTTCCTTTCCAATCTGTATCCCTTTGATGTCCTTTTGTTGTCTGATTGCTCTGGCTAGGACTTCCAGTACTATAATGAGTAAGTCAGGAGAAAGTGGACAGCCTTGTCCAGTACCTGATTTTAGTGGGATTGTTTCAAGTTTCTCTCCATTAAGTTTGATGTTAACTACTGGCTTGCTGTATATTGCTTTTATTATGTTTAGGTATGGGCCTTGAATTCCTGATCTTTCTAAGGCTTTTTGAATGTTTTGGTTTTGAATTTTGTCGAATGCTTTCTCAGCATCTAATAAAATTTTCATGTGTTTTTTTTCTTTGAGTTTGTTTATTTAGTTGATTATGGACCATCCCTGCTTCTCTGGGATGAAGTCTACTTGATCATGATTGAGGATCGTCTGGATGTGTTCTTGGATTCAGTTTGCGAGAATTTTATTGGGTATTTTTGTGTTAACAATCTAAGAAAATTTGGTCTGAAGTTCCATTTTTTTGTTGAGTCTTTGTGTGGTTCAGTTATAAGCATAACTGTGGCTTTATGGAAGGAACTGAGTAGTATTCCTTTTGGTTCTATTTTGTGGAATAGTTTGGACAGTATGGGTATTAAATCTTCTATGAAGGTCTGATAGAACTCTCCACTAAACCCATCTGGTCCTACACATTTTTTGATTCAGAGACTTTTAATAGCTGCTTCTATTTCTTTAGGAGTTATGGGACTGTTTAGATTATTCATCTGATCCTGATTTACCTGCTATCCATTTCCTCCAGATTTTCCAATTTTGTTGATTATAGGCTTTGTAGTAGGGTCTGATGATTTTTTTAATTTCCTCAGATTCTATTGTTATGTCTCCCTTTTAATTTCTGATTTTGTTAATTTGGATATTCTCTCTGTACTCTCTGATTAGTCTGGCTAAGGCTCAATCTATCTTGTTGATTTTCTCAAAGAACCAGCCCCTGGTTTTGTTGATTCTTTGTATAGTTTTTTTTTTTCGTTTGTTTGTTTCTACTTGGTTGATTTTAGTCCTGAGTTTATTTCCTGCTTTCCCCTCCTCTGCTGTCCCCTCCTCTTGAGTGTATTTGCTTCTCTTTGTTCTAGAGCTTCTAGGTGTGCTGTCAAACAGCTACTCTATGTTCTTTCCTGTTTCTTTTTGGAGGCACTCAGAGATATGAGTTTTCCTCTTGGCACTGCTTTCATTGTGCCCCGTAAGTTTAGGTGTGTTGTGCCTTCATTTTCATTAAATTCTAAAAAGTCTTTAATTTCTTTCTTTTTTACTTCCTTGACCAAGATATCATTGAGTAGAGCATTGTTCAACTTCAATGTGTATGTGGGTCTTCTGTCCTTTTTGTTGTTATTGAAGACAAGCCTTAATCCATGGTGATCTGATAGGATGAATGGGAATATTTCAATCTTATTGTATCTGTTGAGGCCTGTTTTGTGACCAGTTATATGGTCAATTTTTGTGAGATGCTGAGACAAAGATATATTATTTTGTTTTAGGATGAAATGTTCTATAGATATCTGTTAAAAACCATTTGTTTCATAACTTCTGCCTGTTCCTCTGTGTTTCTGTTTAATTTTGTTTCCATAATCTGTGCATTGCTGAGAGTCCCACTATTATTGTGTGAGGTGCAATGTGTACTTTGAGCTTTAGTAAGGTTTCTTTTATGAAATTGGTGCCCTTGAATTTGGAGCCTAGACATTCAGGATTGAGAGTTTGTCCTGGTGGATTTTTCTTTTGATGAAAATGAAATGTCCTTCCTTATCTTTTTTGATGACTTTTGGTTGAAAATCATTTTATTAGATATTAGAATGGCTACTACATCTTGTTTGTTTGGACCACTTGTTTGGAAATTTGTTTTCCAGCCTTTTACTCTGAGGTAAGGTCTGTCTTTGTTACTGATGTGTGTGTTTCCTGTCTTCAGCATACTGCTGGGACCTCTTTATGTATCCAGTCTTGTAGTCAACATAGTCAACATCTTTTTATTGGGCAATTGATTTCAGTTATGTTAAGAGATATTAAGTAATAGTGATTCTTGTTTTCTTCTATTTTTGTTTGAGGTAGAATTATGGTTTTGTGTCTCTCTTCTTTTGGGTTGGTTGCAAGAAGATTACTTTCTTGCCTTTTCTGGGTTGTAGTTTCTCTCCTTGTGTTGGAGTTTTCCATCTATTATCCTTTGTAGGGCTCGATTTGTAGAAAGATTTTGTGTAAATTTACTTTTTTCATGAAATATCTCGATTTCTCCATTGACGGTAATGGAGTGTTTTGCTAGATATAGTAGCCTGGGCTGGCACTTGTGTTCTCTTACAGTCTGTATGATATCTGCCCATGATCTTCTGGCTTTCATAGTCTCTGGTAAGAAGTCTGATGTAATTCTAATAGGTCTGCCTTTATGTGTTACTTGACGTTTTTCCCTTACTGCTTTTAATGTTCTTTTTTTGTTGTCTGTTTTGTGCATTTGGTGCTTTGATTATTATGTGATGTGAGAATTTATTTTCTGATCTAGTCTATTTGGAGTTCTATATGCTTCTTGTACGTTTATGGGCATCTATTTCTTTAGGTTAGGGAAGTTTTCCTCTATATTTTTGTTGACAATATTTACTGGTCCTTTAAATTTGAAATCTTCACTCTCTATTATCCTTAGGTTTGATCTTCTCACTGTGTCCTGAATTTCCTGGATGTTTTGGGTTTTGATCATTTTGTGTTTTATCTTTTCTTTGATGGCTTTGTCAATATTTTCTATGGTATGTTCTGCCCCTGAAATTCTCCATTGTATCTTTTGAATTCTGTTGGTGATGTTGCATCTTTGACTCCTTATCTCTTTCCTAGTTTTTCTATTTCCAGGGTTGTCTCCCTTTGTGATATCTTTATTTCTTCTATTTCCATTTTTAGATCCTGAATGGTTTTGTTCAATTCTTTCACCTGTTTGGTTGTGTCTTCCTATAATTCTTTAAGGCATTTTTTGTTTCCTCTTTAAGAGCTTCTAATTCATTATCTGTGTTGTCCTATATTTCTTTAAGAGTGTTATTTATGTCCATCCTTAAGTCCTCTATCATCATCATGAGATGTGATTTTAAATCCAAAACTTGCTTTTCTGGTGTGTTGGGACATCCAGTATTTGTTTTGGTGGGAAAACTAGGCTCTGATGATGACTGTTAGTCTTGGTTTCTGTTGCTTAGATTCCTGTGCTTGCCTCTTTCCATCTGTTTGCCTGTGATGTTAGCTGGTCTTGCAGTCTCTGACAGTGGCTTCACCTTCCTGTAAGCCTGTGCATCAGCACTCCAGGAGACCTGCTTTCTCCCAGTGGGATCTGGGTTCATACAGTTGTGTCACTGTGTCAGCTCCAGGCACAAGCAGAAATCGGAAGGATCCTGTCCCAGACTGCTCCTGGGTTCCTCTGTCCTGATGGCTCCAGGTGGGTTCCTCGGAACAGAAGTGGTGGTCTTTTCTCTGCTCTCAGGCATGTCAGAGGCTCTGGAGACTGGCTTTCAGCTCTGGGCGTAGGCAGAGAGCAGATAATTCCTCTCCCTGACTGCTACTAGGTTCCCCTGTCCAGAAGGCTCTAGGCTGGTTCCTCTAGGTGTGGCCAGAAATGTGACCAGAAGTTGTGGTCTGCTCTGAGCTCTCAGGATTATCTGCACTTCTGAGAAACCAGCTGGATTTGGGTAGAGAGCTGTGGGATTGGGTCATCTCTGGACAGAGACAGAAACTGGAACTGTGTGTGCGTGTGTGTGTGTGTGTGTGTGTGTGTGTGTGTGTGTGTGCGTGTGTGTGTGTGTGTTTACTGTATGTATTTGAGTTGTGTTGCTTAGTTATAACTGTCAACTGTCAACATGATACAACCCAGAATCTCCTGTGATCAGTCTTTATATGTAGATCAGGTTGGCCTGGATAAGTTAACTCAGGAATGTGATGATTGTTAATTAAAGTAGGAAGATCTAAGCCATTGTGTTTACTACTAGAGTTTTATTTGCAAGAGTAGTGAGAGAGCATTATTGTTCCTCAAGTCTTAGTTTTCAAAGTGAGAACCCAAGGAGAGCAAAGCACAGCTATAGAGTGTTCTTAGGATGGAACTACTTTGTTATCTCTTCATAAACACTAGGCCCATTAGTTTGTGACCTCTTGAGCATATAAAAGAGACATACTTTAATGCCTTTCTTTAAGTAAAAGTATACATGTAAGTGTGTGGGATGCACTTTCAAAGAGACTGGAGTAATAAATCGAAGTGTGTTTGGACAAGCCATTGACTTGTTTCTTCTTCTGAACTCAAGTTGCCATAAAATTAATTTTGACTTCTATTTCCTGGTTCTCTGATTCTGAAAATATTCCAAATGTAATTGTTTTAATATACAACAGGCCTTATATGGTCTGTTTAAAATGAAAAAGGTAATGTCAACCTAGGTGGTGCCCTGTAGGAAATTGAATTCTTTAACATGCAGATAAGAACAATATATTTACAACCTTCCAATTAGGCAAAAAGCAAAAGAGTGGGACTTACAAATTATCATTGATATTCTAGGCAAGTAAATTGTAAATAAAAAAATAATTAAGGCGTGGTTTAAAAGGGAAAGTGTGTTAAAGCATAACTAAGACTCCAGAAGTATCCAGTTGGTCTGGTGAGCTGGATAACCTGCTTATTAGTTGTCTCATATAATACTTGCTATATACTATAAAAGGAACAGTAACCACAAGAAGATACACAGAAAATGTTTAAGACATATTCTTTCTAATTATGATATCATACATAACTGTGTATATTTGCTATATTTGCTGGTTTTCAACAAGCTGATCACACAATCCAGGCACATATGGCAAATATGTTTACTACTGATTACTTTTCTACACACTTGCATACACATCGTTATGGTCTATAGAGCTTCCCTTGATTCTTCAGTGTCTTTAAATTACCTCTCAAATGCTACTGTCTTCACGTATATTTCTTGGTATAACCCCTTAAATAAAATATGTTCCCTCATTTTGTGATCCAAAATCCTCAGCTAGAGTTTTATTTGAATATGTCTAATAACATAGTTCTTAAACTGGAACAGAAGCTACTATCATCCCTGCATCCATGACAAGGCCTATCATCAAACTGCCACAGAATTCTCTCTTGATTGACACCTGTTAAATCGGATAACAGGAATGTGATGCTAGCTCAGTTCATGTCACAGGGAAAACCCTCCATAAGTGATATCTGTTATTACAGAATGAACTGATGGTTGGATGAAGAAATCTGCTGTCAGCGAAATTCTTTTTATGTTTATAGATAAATGAAAATGTTTGCTTTGAGCAGGAAATATTTTCAAGTTGAATTTGTAAGAGATGAGGACTTTTGTCATTAAGATCATTGGGGAAAAATTTCCAACAACAGGAAATATACTCAGGGAAGAAGTTCATCAGGAGATAGAAAACCAAGACAGTAGGTCTGGAAGTCTGGGGATAAAGAGTCCTCAGCAAAATGGCACAAATAGTGCTATACACTTTTCTGTCAAATTCATTGTTCTCCATGATTAGAAGCATTTAATTAATACTCATGGCTTCGTGGGAATTTTTTTAATTGATAAAATTATAAAAGTGTTTATAATCATATGCATACGGTAGATTCCTAAGCCCAGAGGAGAAAGAATCTTTTTAAAAGGTGGCTCTTGGGCTGCAAGAAAATAGTGTTTGCAAAGACTGTGGATGCATGGGAAAAGAGGGTGTGTGGGGATTAGTTGAGTTCAACAATGAGATGGAACAAGTCTAGGCAGAGGTTCAGGGCAGAAAGCAGTATTTCCTTTGTTCATAGATGTCCAGCTTGGATATTAGGCTGTAGTTATGCACTGTATTCAAGATACTGTAGATACCCTGAACTCTCTCTTAATGCTTAGTTAAAGAGTAAGTGCAGATAACAGATAATGGGTAGTTCCATTTCTTGGGTAGAAAATAGTTTTACAGTAACACCCTAGAGAAACTGAGCATTTACCTCTGTGTTGATAGAGACTGTTTAATTTGATTCACTCATGAAACAATGACTTCATTATCTGAAGCTCTATCAAATATAGCTGATCCCTGGCACCTTTAGATTTTATGATCAGTGGCAAAAATGACTGTGAAAATGTGAGTAAAGATCTTGGAATGCCAGAGAATCACAATTAATCTCCCAGTGGTTCTGAATGCAATTTGTATAATCCTGACATGGGAGATAAAAATACCACAGGAGAAAGGAGATGTGAGAACAAGAGCATGAGATCAAAAGGAATAGCAGGTCCAATGGGCCAAGCAATGTAGAAAACCTCTAAGTGTTACACATGCAAAGGAAACAGGCTCTCTTATATGGAGACAGGCTGACCTTAGGACATGAAAATTATGGTTGAATAGTTTTAACTTTCATGTTTGTACTAAGTTGTCACAGCTCCTAAAGAAAATTATTATGAATGAACTTGAAGGTATTCACTCTATATGTAATACTAGAAACAATTAGAAAGAATTTGAAGACACCGTATAACCTGCTCCAGCTGACTAAAACTGAAAGAAGGCATAATTACTAGCAGAATGTTTTCATCTTTTCTATTTCACTAGACAAGAGGTAAACCACAAGAACAATATGTAAAACCTGTCTTCCATTGTGCCTCTGTTGGAATTAGAGAACTTAATCTCCAGTTAGTTCACCTGTAAAGTAGACAGAATTAGTCCCTTGTAATATCTTAAATTGTTTATGAATGTCTTATCAAAATTATGTCCTTAGTATACACATTGGGGATCTGGTATAGGAGTTATTGGATTCATAATTGATAACTATTCTGCTGCTGCTAGCTACGATAGGTACCCACTGTGCTAACCTTGGGAATAAGGCAGTACACATCCTTAATGATTTCAGTGTCTACTGATGTTGTATGAAGTTTCCTGGGATTACATGAATAAATACCTTCTCATCCCAGATAGGTAATTAACTGTATAGCACAATCAAAGGAGTCACACTGAATCTAGATAGGATATCTATTGAGTTTATGGGGATTATTTAAAATTGATCCTACAATAGTCATATCTCTAAAAGTCACTGCCTTGGGATAAATGATATCTTTCATATAGCTGAACGAAGGAACCCAGTCTCTGTGTACACCAGCACTTACTGAAAGCTTGCGGAGCCAGGGCAAAATCGCATACACATGAAAGGAGGAAGACAAAAAGAACATTGAATCCTGGAATTTCAGCAAGAGTCTATTAACCCTTGCCACTCTCTCTTTCTTTTCCTTTGTTTAATGTATTTTATTCAGTGTGTGTGTGTGTGTGTGTGTGTGTGTGTGTGTGTGTGTGTGTCTGTCTGTCTTTGGATATATGCAAAAGCTCATAAACATGTACATGCACAAGCAGAGGTTAGAGGATTTGAAGGATTACTTGCTGGATTTTACCTTTTTTGTTCTTCATGCAAATCCTGGGGATGGAACTCAATTCATCTGTGCTTATCCACTGAGAGATCCTGCCTGCATCTCATCAACTCTTTTTAAATGTGTGACAGTTGAGGAGCACAGTTTTGAAGCTATCTTGTGAATAGTTACAGATGGTCAGACTTGTGTTGATAATGCTTGTACTTGGGGAATAATGACTCTCAAGAACTAGAATGTAGTCTCTGCTCCCAGACCCCATGGGAAAGAGACCTCACCGCCTGGTCAGGGGGACACTCCTGAGGCTGCAGAGCAGAAGAGACCACCAACCCTGCCCACCCCTGCCCACATCCCTGCACCAAGAGGAAACTGTATAAGGCCTCTGGGCTCCCGTGGGGGAGGGCCCAGGAGCGGCAGGACCCCTGCCTGAGACACCGCCTGAACCTGAAGGAAACAGACCAGATAAACAGTTCTCTGCACCCAAATCCCGTGGGAGGGAGAGCTAAACCTTCAGAGAGGCAGACAAGCCTGGGAAAACAGAAGAGACTGCTCTCTGCACACACATCTCAGACGCCAGAGGAAAACACCAAAGGCCATCTGGAACCCTGGTGCACTGAAGCTCCCGGAAGGGGCGGCACAGGTCTTCCAGGTTGCTGCCTCTGCAGAGAGCCCGTGGGCAGCACCCCACGAGTGAACTTGAGCCTCGGGACCACAGGTAAGACCAACTTGTCTGCTGCAAGAAAGCTGCCTGGTGAACTCAAGACACAGGCCCACAGGAACAGCTGAAGACCTGTAGAGAGGAAAAACTACACGCCCGACAGCAGAACACTCTGTCCCCATAACTGACTGAAAGAGAGGAAAACAGGTCTACAGCACTCCTGACACACAGGCTTATAGGACAGTCTAGCCACTGTCAGAAATAGCAGAACAAAGTAACACTAGAGATAATCTGATGGCGAGAGGCAAGCGCAGGAACCCAAGCAACAGAAACCAAGACTACATGGCATCATCTGAGCCCAATTCTCCCACCAAAACAAACATGGAATATCCAAACACACCAGAAAAGGAAGATCTAGTTTCAAAATCATATTTGATCATGATGCTGGAGGACATCAAGAAAGACGTGAAGAACTCCCTTAGGGAAACACAGGAAAACATTAATAAACAAGTAGAAGCCTACAGAGAGGAATGGCAAAAAGCCCTGAAAGAATTCCAGGAAAACACAATCAAACAGTTGAAGGAATTAAAAATGGAAATAGAAGCAATCAAAAAGAACACATGGAAACAAGCCTGGATATAGAAAACCAAAAGAAGAGACAAGGAGCTGTAGATACAACTTCACCAACAGAATACAAGAGATGGAAGAGAGAATCTCAGGAGCAGAAGATACCATAGAAATGATTGACTCAACTGTCAAAGATAATGTAAAGTGGAAAAAGCTAATGGTCCAAAACATACAGGAAATCCAGGACTCAATGAGAAGATCAAACCTAAGGATAATAGGTATAGAAGAGAGTGAAGACTCCCAGCTCAAAGGACCAGTAAATATCTTCAACAAAATCATAGAAGAAAACTTCCCTAATCTAAAAAAAGAGATACCCATAGGCATACAAGAAGCCTACAGAACTCCAAATAGATTGGACCAGAAAAGAAACACCTCCCGTCACATAATAGTCAAAACACCAAACGCACACAATAAAGAAAGAATATTAAAAGCAGTAAGGGAAAAAGGTCAAGAAACATATAAAGGCAGACCTATCAGAATCACACCAGACTTCTCGCCAGAAACTATGAAGGCCAGAAGATCCTGGACTGATGTCATACAGACCCTATGAGAACACAAATGCCAGCCCAGGTTACTGTATCCTGCAAAACTCTCAATTAACATAGATGGAGAAACCAAGATATTCCATGACAAAACCAAATTTACACAATATCTTTCTACAAATCCAGCACTACAAAGGATAATAAATGGTAAAGCCCAACATAAGGAGGCAAGCTATACCCTAGAAGAAGCAATAAACTAATCGTCTTGGCAATAAAACAAAGAGAATGAAAGCACACAAACATAACCTCACATCCAAATATGAATATAACGGGAAGCAATAATCACTATTCCTTAATATCTCTCAACATCAATGGCCTCAACTCCTCAATAAAAAGACATAGATTAACAAACTGGATACGCAACGAGGACCCTGCATTCTGCTGCCTACAGGAAACACACCTCAGAGACAAAGACAGACACTACCTCAGAGTGAAAGGCTGGAAAACAATTTTCCAAGCAAATGGTAAGAAGAAGCAAGCTGGAGTACCCATTCTAATATCAAATAAAATCAATTTTCAACTAAAAGTCATCAAAAAAGATAAGGAAGGACACTTCATATTCATCAAAGGAAAAATCCACCAAGATGAACTCTCAATCCTAAATATCTATGCCCCAAATACAAGGGCACCTACATACGTAAAAGAAACCTTACTAAAGCTCAAAACACACATTGCACCTCACACAATAATAGTGGGAGATTTCAACACCCCACTCTCATCAATGGACAGATCATGGAAACAGAAATTAAACAGAGATGTAGACAGACTAAGAGAAGTCATGACCCAAATGGACTTAACGGATATTTATAGAACATTCTATCCTAAAGCAAAAGGATATACCTTCTTCTCAGCTCCTCATGGTACTTTCTCCAAAATTGACCATATAATTGGTCAAAAAATGGGCCTCAACAGGTACAGAAAGATAGAAATAATCCCATGCGTGCTATCGGACCACCACGGCCTAAAACTGGTCTTCAATAACAATCAAGGAAGAATGCCCACATATACTTGGAAATTGAACAATGCTCTACTTAATGATAACCTGGTCAAGGAAGAAATAAAGAAAGAAATTAAAAACTTTTTAGAATTTAATGAAAATGATGGTACAACATACCCAAACTTATGGGACAAAATGAAAGCTGTGCTAAGAGGAAAACTCATAGCGCTGAGTGCCTGCAGAAAGAAACAGGAAAGAGCATATGTCAGCAGCTTGACAGCACACCTAAAAGCTCTAGAACAAAAAGAAGCAAATACACCCAGGAGGAGTAGAAGGCAGGAAATAATCAAACTCAGAGCTGAAATCAACCAAGTAGAAACAAAAAGGACCATAGAAAGAATCAACAGAACCAAAAGTTGGTTCTTTGAGAAAATCAACAAGATAGATAAACCCTTAGCCAGACTAACGAGAGGACACAGAGAGTGAATCCAAATTAACAAAATCAGAAATGAAAAGGGAGACATAACAACAAATTCAGAGGAAATTCAAAAAATCATCAGATCTTACTATAAAAACCTATATTCAACAAAACTTGAAAATCTTCAGGAAATGGACAATTTCCTAGACAGATACCAGGTACCGAAGTTAAATCAGGAACAGATAAACCAGTTAAACAACCCCATAACTCCTAAGGAAATAGAAGCAGTCATTAAAGGTCTCCCAACCAAAAAGAGCCCAGGTCCAGACAGGTTTAGTGCAGAATTCTATCAAACCTTCATAGAAGACCTCATACCAATATTATCCAAACTATTCCACAAAATTGAAACAGATGGATCACTACTGAATACCTTCTACGAAGCCACAATTACTCTTATACCTAAACCACACAAAGACACAACAAAGAAAGAGAACTTCAGACCAATTTCCCTTATGAATATCGACGCAAAAATACTCAACAAAATTCTGGCAACCGAATCCAAGTGCACATCAAAACAATCATCCACCATGACCAAGGAGGCTTCATCCCAGGCATGCAGGGATGGTTTAATATACGGAAAACCATCAACGTGATCCATTATATAAACAAACTGAAAGAACAAAACCACATGATCATTTCATTAGATGCTGAGAAAGCATTTGACGAAATTCAACACCCCTTCATGATAAAAGTCCTGGAAAGAATAGGAATTCAAGGCCCATACCTGAACATAGTAAAAGCTATATACAGCAAACCAGTTGCTAACATTAAACTAAATGGAGAGAAACTTGAAGCAATCCCACTAAAATCAGGGACTAGACAAGGCTGTCCACTCTCTCCCTACTTATTCAATATAGTTCTTGAAGTTCTAGCCAGAGCAATCAGACAACAAAAGGAGGTCAAGGGGATACAGATCGGAAAAGAAGAAGTCAAAATATCACTATTTGCAGATGATATGATAGTATATTTAAGTGATCCCAAAAGTTCCACCAGAGAACTACTAAAGCTGATAAACAACTTCAGCAAAGTGGCTGGGTATAAAATTAACTCAAATAAATCAGTAGCCTTCCTCTACACAAAAGAGAAACAAGCCGAGAAAGAAATTAGGGAAACGACACCCTTCATAATAGACCCAAATACTATAAAGTACCTCGTTGTGACTTTAACCAAGCAAGTAAAAGATCTGTACAATAAGAACTTCAAGACACTGAAGAAGGAAATTGAAGAAGACCTCAGAAGATGGAAAGATCTCCCATGCTCATGCATTGGCAGGATTAATATAGTAAAAATGGCCATTTTACCAAAAGCAATGTACAGATTCAATGCAATCCCCATCAAAATACCAATCCAATTATTCAAAGAGTTGGACAGAACAATTTGCAAATTCATCTGGAATAACAAAAAACCCAGGATAGCTAAAGCTATCCTCAACAATAAAAGGACTTCAGGGGGAATCACTATCCCTGAACTCAAGCAGTATTACAGAGCAATAGTGATAAAAACTGCATGGTATTGGTACAGAGACAGACAGATAGACCAATGGAATAGAATTGAAGACCCAGAAATGAACCCACACACCTATAGTCACTTGATTTTTGACAAAGGAGCCAAAACCATCCAATGGAAAAAAGATAGCATTTTCAGTAAATGGTGCTGGTTCAACTGGAGGTCAACATGTAGAAGAATGCAGATCGATCCATGCTTATCACCCTCTACAAAGCTTAAGTCCAAGTGGATCAAGGACCTCCACATCAAACCAGACACACTCAAACTAATAGAAGAAAAACTAGGGAAGCATCTGGAACACATGGGCACTGGAAAAAATTTCCTGAACAAAACACCAATGGCTTATGCTCTAAGATCAAGAATCGACAAATGGGATCTCATAAAACTGCAAAGCTTCTGTAAGGCAAAGGACACTGTGGTTAGGACAAAAGGGCAACCAACAGATTGGGAAAAGATCTTTACCAATCCTACAACAGATAGAGGCCTTATATCCAACATATACAAAGAACTCAAGAAGTTAGACCGCAGGGAAACAAATAACCCTATTAAAAATGGGGTTCAGAGCTAAACAAAGAATTCACAGCTGAGGAATGCCGAATGGCTGAGAAACACCTAAAGAAATGTTCAACATCTTTAGTCATAAGGGAAATGCAAATCAAAACAACCCTGAGATTTCACCTCACACCAGTGAGAATGGCTAAGATCAAAAACTCAGGGGACAACAGATGCTGGCGAGGACGTGGAGGAAGAGGAACACTCCTCCATTGTCGGTGGGATTGCAAACTGGTAAAACCATTCTGGAAATCAGTCTGGAGGTTCCTCAGAAAATTGGACATTGAACTGCCTGAGGATCCAGCTATACCTCTCTTGGGCATATACCCAAAAGATGCCCCAACATATAAAAAAGACACGTGTTCCACTATGTTCATTGCAGCCTTATTTATAATAGCCAGAAAATGGAAAGAACCCAGATACCCTTCAACAGAGGAATGGATACAGAGAATGTGGTACATCTACACAATGGAATATTACTCAGCTATCAAAAACAACGACTTTATGAAATTTGTAGGCAAATGGTTGGAACTGGAAAACATCATCCTGAGTGAGCTAACCCAATCACAGAAAGACATACATGGTATGCACTCACTGATAAGTGGCTATTAGCCCAAATGCTTGAATTACCCTAGATGCCTAGAACAAATGAAACTCAAGAAGTATGATCAAAATGTGAATGCTTCACTCCTTCTTTAAAAGGGGAACAAGAATACCCGTGGCAGGGAAGAGAGAGGCAAAGATTAAAACAGAGACTGAAGGAACACCCATTCAGAGTCTGCCCCACATGTGGCCCATACATATACAGCCACCCAATTAGACAAGATGGATGAAGCAAAGAAGTGCAGACCGACAGGAGCCGGATGTAGATCGCTCCTGAGAGACACAGCCAGAATACAGCAAATACAGAGGCGAATGCCAGCAGCAAACCACTGAACTGAGAATAGGACCCCCGTTGAAGGAATCAGAGAAAGAACTGGAAGAGCTTGAAGGGGCTCGAGACCCCATATGTACAACAATGCCAAGCAACCAGAGCTTCCAGGGACTAAGCCACTACCTAAAGACTATACATTGACTGACCCTGGACTCTGACCTCATAGGTAGCAATGAATATCCTAGTAAGAGCACCAGTGGAAGGGGAAGCCCTGGGTCCTGCTAAGACTGAACCCCCAGTGAACTAGACTGGTGGGGGAAGGGCGGCAATGGGGGGAGTGTTGGGAGGGGAACACCCATAAGGAAGGGGAAGGGGGAGGGGGATTTTGCCCGGATACCGGGAAAGGGAATAACACTCGAAATGTATATAAGAAATACTCAAGTTAATAAAAAAAAAAAGAACTAGAATATAAGCATATATATAGCACTGTTGGAGGAAAAAAAACAGTCAGTGCTTAACAAACAACCCATGTGGGATGATAGGCTGATACCAGTGCAGTGGTATTTCTAGCTTGAAAGAAGCGTGTAAATTTGCAAACTGCAAAATACAGTTAAGGTCATGATTGATCCAAATACCCTTCATTGCATTTATTCAGAAAACATGTATTATGTGTAAAGGCCATAGTGCACAATAAAGAATTTAAGTTAAACAAAATCCTTGGTCATTTAGCTCTCAGGGCACCATGGATGTTAGTGATATTCCCATTCAAATTCAATAAGTAGTATGTCTGTGTTTCTACAGAACTTCAGATAGAAGACAAAAAGAGAAGTAACTTGAAAAGATACCTTGATGGTTCTCTAAGTAAATGCTTAAGATAAAATGGAGCCAACGAATAGGGTTTTGCTTTCTTCCCTAATGTCTGAATCTTACTTAAAATGTAAAAGACAACCTTAACACAGGACCAGGGTGGCTTTTGAAAGTGTCTGGACATTTGTAGCCAATTTGTTTGATTCATCTTCTCCCTGAATTGGCCAGTCATGTGTTGGAATGGGCTACACCTGCACAAGGTTACCTGGCACTTCTCTACTGCTTCTCTAGGTGAAACAAAGTGGCTATATTAACTTAAGAATTTAGAGAAGAAAATAGGAGTTTTGACTTGTTAATGCTACCATTATTTTCCTGATGTCTTTTACTGTGGATCATTGACTGAGAACATCTCAATGAGCTACTTGAAATGTTTTTATGTTTATTAAGTTGTTTCTGAAATACTTTAACAAAATCGTGCTTTGGAGACTAGAGTGATCACCAATAAGTCAGGGCATTTGAAGTTGCCAATTGTTAATTAGATAGAACACATAAACAAGCATGTATTCTGGAGGTCTCACTAGACACCATCCCCGCCTCCTGCAACCTCTCGTGCCTATTCTTTCTCAGTATAAGCCTTAGAGAATCTCAGATAAGTTGCCAGAAAGCTGCAAAAGTATTTGGATCAGAGCATTGTGAGGAATATGTTAAATTTTAAACTAGCACAACTAGAGAGGCATTGATGTAATTATGTCATATGAAAATATTTGTTAAGCTAAAAGTATAATTATAGTATGTATGTATGTATATGTGTCTGTGTGTCTGTCTGTCTATCTATCTATCTATCTATCTATCTATCTATCTATCTATCTATCTATCTATCCATCCATCCATCCATCCAAACAGGACAAAACGAGATAAAATAAGAGAAGGGCTAAACCCCTCATTTCAAAGCTGGAGAAGGCAAGTCAATAGGGGGAAAAGAGTTCTAAGAGATGTCAAGAGAGTCAGAGACACACCTGCTCCCACTGCCAGGAATAACAAAAAATACCAGGCTAACAGCTATAACATATGCAGAGGACCTGGAGCAGATCCTTCCAGGCTCCAGACCTACCCCTTCAATCCCTGTGATATTACGCTATGTTTAATTTATTCAATGGTTCAATGGTGTTCTCTGTCTCCTCTGATTCCTACAATATTTCCTCCCCATTTTTCATGGAGTTCCCTGAGTGATCTGAGAGATATCTCCAATTTAGACTCTGCATAATGTCTGTCCGGAATTCCCATCTGCTGACTGGAGAAGCCTCTCTGATGATGACTAGATAAGACATCAATGTATGAATATAGCAGAATAACATTTTTTTTAAATACCAGTCCTGTATGGTTCTACCTTAGGTCTCTGAGCTAGACAGTCTCTGGCTATAGACTCCTCCTGGTGTAGGCCTCATGTTAAACCAGACACTGGATGTCTATTCATACAAGTTTTGTTACAAGTTGCATAGATTGTAGGTTTAGGGTATTCTGGTTCGGTTGGTGTCCATGGTTTTTTTTTTTTTTTCCTCTGCAGCCTACAGAGTATCTTATAGACAGCTCCATGTAGGCAACTGCTTGACCTCTCTATGTTAAATAAGAATGTTTGGCTGTTATCCTTGGAAATGTTGCCTCGCTGTTAGTTTTCAGAGAGTGACCACGGGCTTGGGTTGTTTAGGTATCTTTACAGGATCCCCATGGCCAACAACTCAATTGATTGAAACCCAGTTAAACCACTAGGAGCCATGCATGGTTCCAAAAGATGGCCAGTTTAGCCTCTGTTAACCTCATTACTAGTTCTCACTAGGGATCCCTCCTAGATTCCAGGAGGTTTCCACTCCTCAAAAGCCACCCAATTCCAATAGTTTCTTTAGTAAGAACTCTCTATCCTGTCTTCTGCAATGTGCTCTCTTTCCTGATCCACACACCTTTTTCTCTATGTCAAGTCTTTACTGCTTCCACTGGATGTTGTATGTCCTCAGTTTACTGCTTGCTTGAAAATGGCTTCTTTGACAGCAGACTAGCATGGGAGACTCCAGACCTTTCAACATAATACTCTGTATTGTCCTGATACCACATAAAGTTCACTTTCTATTGCTGGCTGGCTTTGGAGTCACATTGTCATTCCGAAGTTTTAGAAAGGTGTTACCCTGAGAATTATTTGTGCTCTAATTGCTTAAGGCAAACTCCACATCCCAGATACTCTGTAGATTAAGGAATAGTAGCAGAATGATAGGCCTTTTCATTTCTCAAATGTAACACTTTTTTTAAATTATATAAGCTGATAGAAACTATAATTTGAACATTCCTTATGATATCAATGCATGTTTTGATAGTTTTCATTGCGATATTGACAGGATTTGGTCAATAACAATCTAAGTCCTTTAGAAAAACATGGATGTGAGGTGTTTTCTTGATTAAGTTCATTGAGGTTTGAGGACCCACTTGCACAAAGGTGACAATATTTGATGGGCTAAGGTCATAGGAATGATTTACTTGGGGATACTGTTCTATATATCACAATGATGGAAGCATGCCATTATATATGTCTGACCTATAGATCTTATGGAAAATTATAAGAATCCTACAATAATCTCCAGACTGAGTTAATTTTATTTTTCACCTGTAACAAACGTTGGAGTGTCTATGGATAGTGGGGTGGAGCTGCAGGTATATAAGGGTGAGTAGATATATAAGACATCTCTACCCTCTCAGTTCAATGTTGATATAATCTAAATATTCTATAAAATAATGTTTACTTCATTCTAAATTACAGCAATGATGAAATATTCACATTTCATAATTATATATGGCAATATTTGTAATATTTAAAAAATCAGTGTAATAAATGCTTCATAGGACTCTTATCTGACTAAGTTGACAAAATACATGTGCATTGGCTTCTCAATATAAATAATATTATTTGTTTTAGGGTTCACAACTTAAGTCTAGTAACAGACTTCTTTGCAACTCTTATTTCTGTTGCTTTTTATACATTCTATATTAACATGTGCCTAATGCACATTTTAAAGTCATCCAGAATTATGGAAAATTAAAAAGTAAAACAATTTTTGTCAATTTCATATTTGTTCTAAAACTGGTAATTTTGTCTAGTAATCTAAAATAATTGGGAATCCGTTTGTATTTACTGTTTAACAATTTCTCTGAACTGAAATGTTCCCCACTGGAGAGGGAAGAGAGGCTTATGAAACTTCGGCAGAAAACGCATCTCACAAAGCCCTTGAAGGGTAAATTTTAAAGCGTTCACAGATTTTCTCCCTAAGGTTATATGCAAAGAGTACAAAAAAATTGTAGGGGAAAAGACACATTGTAACTTATAGAGTTACCAGCAAGTCCTGCAGAGTTTCACAGGGACTCAGCTTCCCTGAGTCATCAGGTATAGGGAGGAGGGCTTTTTGTTGGTTCAGCTACTTTTGGGCCATTCAACCTCCTGCAAGTTACCTAGACAAGTGCAGTTGTCACTTACCTAAACAGGAGCAGAATTGTTTCTTTGGCCCACCATTGGCTGCCAATCAGGAGTTACTACAGTTTATTCATGTCTTTCCAGATAAAATCGTATAATAAATATGATTTATTATATAAATCATATAATAAATATGTTCAGTGTTCTTTTTTTTCTGTTTTTAAGGTCTACCTAGATAGAGGTAACTAGGTCAACACATAACTATGGTGATTTACAGCATTCTAACTGTGAGAAGTGAGTCCGTCAAAATGTCAGTGGTTTGGAAATCTAGCAATGCTGGCTCTGAGAGTCTACATAGTTTACTTGCATTAGCATACGTTCAAAACGAAACACTCAATGCCAGTGTGAGACTTACATGGTGAGGAGTGTTTAGCCCTTAAACCAAAATTACTTTACATTTGAGCAATACATTACTTTATGTTTGTGAAGAAAATAAGTGTCAACACTGAGAGATTATGCATACAAGGCATTGAAAGCTTTGGCATATTTTATGGTGCTTAAAAGATAACCCAAGCAGAGTGGATGCAGAAACATGACTTGTTACCATGCACACAAGAGAAAATGTGGTCTTATCCATAGTACACATGAGAGTGTTTTGGAAAGATATGCTTCCTCACAGTACATCTCTGACCAACAATTTAACTTCCAATAATAGCGGCTAGCTTGAGGCATGCATGGTGGAAAATATGTTTCCTGGATCAATTTAGATATGGTAAAACAAGGTTGCACACACATTACTATAAAGGAAGGAATTCAGGTTCCATCAGCCATGTAGTACAGGAGAATAATTATTGTGTAGCAATGAGAAGAAGGTGAGGAAAAAATTACCACAGGCCCTTTACATGCAGCGCACAATCCCAGATGCTGCCAGAGTCTCAGCATAAATTAAAGGAACAGGAATTGCCCTTTAGCACACATTAACCTATTTTGGAGATGGCATACATAAACGAAATTAATGACCATCATGAAACAAAATAGACTTAGCTAGAAATACAGTAACTCACTACACTAAAGCCTTGTTTCTACACTGAACTACTGCTGTACACCAACACAAATGGGCACTGTACTCAAGAGAGGTGCTGTTCATTTTCCTAAGTTTATGGCGGCATTGAGTTTAGCATGAATAGCGATGTGAAGGCAGAGTCTATGTATCACAGTTATTTGAGTTAGATAGTAGGAAAGGGTACAAAATTAACAGGTGCGGATGAGCAAGTTCTACAGAAGAGAAAGCCAATGAACTAACTTCCATTGTACATATTTAGGTGAGGATTTCGTTCACATGCATTCTATCATTATTATTCTATTATTCTATTACTATTACTTCTTGGCTTATTCTCTTGAATCACTTGTAACTACGGAAATAGAAAAAAATTAAATAAATATTCAAATGAGATTAAATACTTGAGCAAAACAGGAGGTTCTTGAATGAGTTGTGGATGATCTTTTACTCTCTGGTCTATCCCTGAGGACCCATACCTTTAATTTTGTAATAGTTCCAGTATTTTAAAAGAGACTGAAGTTGACAATGTAGTATTCAAAGAAAAATTAAATTACAAAAGGTAAAATAAGTGGACCTTCATCTAATATTTCTGGTTATGGTTGTGTGAACAGGAAAGTAGATACAAATACACTCAGAGGAAAGAAAGGAGAGAGGAAAATGATACTGACAATGAGCCCTGAAAGACTTTGGACAGTTCTTTCTCCCACGGTTCTCATGAAGAAGCAGGGGTCTAGTATTCTGAGCTGAGATAAAAATAAAATGGGGTTGCTTAAACCCCACAGCTGATGTCTCCTTCTTTCAGTAGCCTTAGCACATTAATTCATATATTTTCAATACTTATTTTAGAAAGTATTCTGACTTGTACATGGATGCCAAACAGATAGATGTGCTCATCCTGTATATCATCACATATAACTTAGCTAAAAAGGAGAATGGACAAAACACAGAGAGTGTCCTACCTACAACCTTGTACTTTATGTGACAGCGATCTGGTTTTCAGTTCTTGGATTCTCAGTCAAGCTCTGCCAATAGTCAACAAGAGCTTTGCCACAATAGGGCAGAACCTTTGGCTGTTCGAAATGTGCATAATTCGATGTTTAATAAAAGAAATAATAAAATAAATGATGTTATAAGACTGCATTCCAGAGGACACTGGATTTTTACCAATTTATATGTAAGCTCTCTGCAAGAACAATTTTTGTGTCCATTCACTGGAAGAGAAGAAAATGGCTTAACTGTATATTCTTTGAAGATTTAAATCTTTTCATTCTATTCTATTAGTCAGAAGAGGAAATAGTCTATTTCACAAGGTAAATTCTACACCCCATACTAGATTCTGAAAAATGACATTTGATTGCACATTGAAATTCCAAATGGTTCTGAGTTGGCATGTGTACTGGGTAAAGTTTATCCCTCTGCTTATATTTATTGCAAATGATTTCTTTAAATCAAATGGGACATCTGCAAATTTTTAGGCACTAATTTCCTAAGACCATAAAACCCCTCTGGGTGATTTTTTATTTTCATTTGCTGAACAGAGAGTTTAGTTTTAAACTACATGCTCTCCCTTGCCAGAGTGAGAGATGAAAAGCCTGCTGTAAAATTGATTTGGCATGCACATAAGAGAAAGCTTTGTGAGAAGAACTGTTCACTGAGAATCTCTCTTCACCAAGCACATGTCTGAAAAACAATGGCACTCAGATCCCAGGAGCATGTCCTTTCTAACATCCCCAACAAAATTTTATTTATTTTCCTTTCCTTAATGTTTGAGATATGTTTTACCATGCATGCTAAGACAACTTTGAACTTGTGGATATTCTCCTGCCTCAGCACTGTGTACTGGGATTATAGACAAGTACCAGTACAATGTACTGTTCTTCCATTTAATTTTCATATGATAGAAATAAAAATATTCTTTTATTACCTATTTTTGAGATAACTTACATCATTCAAATGTCTACTGGACACATTCACTATGGTCTAGTAAAAGATAAAACTGAAGAAATCTTTCTATAGTAATTTGGGTTTACTTAAGAAAGTCTAGCATCAAAGAATGGCACAGGATCACAAAGTTAATGCAATGCAGGAGAAACAAGTGTTTGCTTTTATGTTCAATGGTTTTCTCTTTCTCTAGTTGATACCAAATATTTTAATGATAAGATAATTTTTAGAAATTAACTAATAATGAATGACTTTATATCTAGCCATAAACAAAATATTTTCTTGCAATTAATTCTGTTCATATCTTTATATATAACAATAAGAACTAACTTAATTTTTAGACAGTATAAAGTATCTGGAAAGAACTTCAGATTTTCCAAGGGGACAATGATGTATTTGTTTTCTTAAAATAAATATAAAGTTCTTTAGTTGAAATGTACTCACAATAAATAAGGGGGAGATTAAAAGAATGTTATAATACTTTCTTGCTTTTCTCACAGGATTGTAATAAGTGGCTTTGAGGTTAATTTGCCTAGAATCCCTATTTTAAATATCCCAATAGTACAAACATACTGCAATGATCAATCTATTGTTAAATCAACTGGATTACCCAAAGAGTACACATGAACTGATCCATGGCTCCAGCTGCATATGTAGCAGCAGAAGGCCTTGTTGGGCACCAATGGCAGGAGAAGCCTTTGGTCCTGCCGGGGCTGGACCCCCAGTATAGGAGAATGTCCGGGGATGGGAGAGTTGGAAGGGGGGTGATTAGGGAGGAGAACACCCTCATAGAAGAAGAGGGGATGGTGGGATGAGATAGGGGAATTATGTCCATGAAACCCGGAGTGGGAATAACATTTGAAATGTAAATAAAAAATATCCAATAAAAAAAGAAATTCTAGGAGGTAAGGTAGACACTTGACTATGTATTTTAGAGAGAATTGCCTGAGCGAAGAAATATCAACTTGAATGCTGATCCCTCCATTTCATGAGCTGTGTCTTGAGCTTAATAAAATTGGAATAAAGATCATATATGACCTGTCTTGATTCTCATCAAGTATTGATCACAGCTTGTGAAGGAACTAACCACATTTTAAAGTTTGTTTTCAAAAGAGATTGAAGAAACAAACTTTGAAATTTAACTTCATGAAAATTTTTGTATTTAAATTAATGTTTTTCATATAGTTTGGTGATTTGTAAGCACTAATATGATTAAAAAGGGAAAACTTCCCTGCAAAATTGGAGACCCAATCCAAAGTTATTTCAAATAAGACAGTTTGGTGATGTGTTAATGCCTAGCTACCTAGAAGATGAACACGAATGTTCTAAACGAGGTTCCATTCTTTCATAGTCTTCCCACTACACTCTGCACATTGCCTCAAATAATTTCAGAATTTAAATGTAAATTGAGATTCAGAGAAAAGTTTATGAAGAAACAAAAATCAATCAAATAATTGATCATACATTTTGGCAAATTACCAAAATGATCAGATTCATAAAACTGTAATACACTATCACAAACTGAATGCTGCCATTGTCTAATGCCCCAGTTTTACTTACAATTGTCTTTTCCCATATGGATGGATGTCTATGGAGTTCCACAAAGCATTTTCATCAATAAGGGTTATAACTACTTACTTATGTTGTGTCCAAATCATGATTAATTTGTACATATACAACCATTAAATCATCACGGCAATAACACTGACCTGTCTAATGTCTCTACAATGTCTCTGTGTTTGTTTCTCTATTGAATTTGTTGTAGGAACATATCACATGAATTATATTGCCATGATGCATTTTGAAGTGCACAACACCAGAGCCTTAACTAGAGAAACTATGTTCTCCAGAGGAAGAAACTATAGAAGACGTCTGGGATATATTTGTTTTGTATAATGGATAATTTAGTCTCCTTTGTGCAGCAGACTCAAGTATCCCTCCTTCCAGCCCATAGTAATTACTACCCTGTTCTGTTTCTATGTCTCTGAATATTGTAGAAACCATTCTCTAATAAAAATTATCCATTTTTTGTTCCACTCTTGCTGGCATAACATATTTACTGTGATGTGCTTTAGATTCATCCAAGCAATAATATTTTATTCTGTATTAAGAGTAAGTAACATCCTATGGTCCTCTTTAAAATCCACATTCTCTTTATATGGACAAGAGTGTTGAATATTTCATTTTCTTCCAGACCCTTTCTAAAGCCATAATATATACGAGAAGGTTAGTATCTATTCATGAGCCTTGTTTCAGTTCTTTTGAATGTGTTCAGAAGTATGAGTAACACATTATTTGGTAAATCATTTTTAAATATTTGAAGAATCACAAACTATTTCCTTAATGGTTGGCTAATTTACCTCCCCTCCAAATTCATGTCAGTGCCCTTCTTTTTTATGTACTTGTAAATAGTATATGTTGTCCTTTTGGTAACAATCATCACAACCGGTATGAGGTGTATGTATGGGGTACGTATGTATGTTATACATATGTGTTTATATGGATAAAATAGACATTAATATGTAAATAGTATATTCGCATTATTTTTACTTACCCTACCCATAAATTCCTCCTGTGTACCCCCCTCACTCTCAAATTCACGACCTATTCTTTAATTCTGGTTGCATGTATAATAAATATACATGAATAAATTATATATGCACACACATACATACAGTGTGTGTACAATGAAAGGAATTATGTGATATCTTTATGTACAGGCATTCTGCCTACAGTTGCATTTCATTGACCTCACTTTGGCTATATGGGTAATGCATTTTTTGAAGAACTGTCTATATTAGAAAGGTTTTCTTTCAATGAGTTATGTCTCTGTGTATCTTCTGTCTTGGTGATATTGCTGTATTATAATTTATGTAACAGGTCTATTCCTCGTATTATGGTTCTACACACATTTGCTGACAGCTGCGTTGAGTTCTTTTGCAGTCAGGAGACTCTTTCCTGCACATTCATTTAATTATAGCAAGTCATAGTGTAATATATGACAAAATGTGCCCTGTCTCATCATAACCATATCCAAATGACCAGTTGTACTTTCAGGTAAGTACAAAGAAGTAATAAATACCAGTGGATTTTACAAACCAGTCAGATCCAATTGGCTGAGTTTCCTTGGAAGTCCAATGGACACTCATCAAGAAGAAGAAAATATGAGATGTAGACTTGCAAGCATCTCTAAGACTTGGGAAGTCAACAAGTTTAAGTTTTAGAGGATACACTAATAATTTTTTTCTGATTGCATAGAATTTTCTGCAGTCATTTTTGATATTCTTTTTCTATGTCTTCCATTTCTATAATATTGTGGTATGATTAGTTTAAATTATTTTATATTTGCTTTTTGTATTTTTGCTGAGTCCAAAACCAAAAATTAAACAGTTATAATTAAATAACTTACTGTATTTAAATTCTTTAACATTGTCTTATTTATAAAGTTTGATTTTTTGCTTGTGTTTCTCCAAAAATAATGAATTGTAAAGCATAATTTAGGTTGTTGTGATCCAGAGATTTTTGAAAAGATTTTAAGTTATTTATCTGTGATGTAATTCTTCTGTCAATGAGAAAGGAACATTTCAAGCTCATTGTTTCTGCAAGAGTAACATGAAAAGTATTAGGAATGAATGACCCCCATTGAATGAACAATCTTCCGTGTTAGTGTAGACAGCGGCAAGTATGTGAAAAATAAAGATTCAGTATATTCACACAAGCTTCTCATCCCAGCATTTCCAATGTGTAGACATCCAAGGTCAAGAATCCAAGCCATTCAAGCTTGAAGGGGCTCAAGACCCCATATGTACAACAATGCCAAGCAACCAGATCTTCCAGGGACTAAGCCACTACCTAAAGACTATACATGGACTGACCCTGGACTCTGACCTCATAGGTAGCAATGAACATCCTAGTAAGAGCACCAGTGGAAGGGGAATCCCTGGGTCCTGCTAAGACTGAACCCTCAGTGAACTAGACTGTTGGGGGGAGGGCGGCAGTGGGGGAGGATGGGGAGGGGAACACCCATAAAGAAGGAGAGGGGGAGGGATTAGGGGGATGTTTGCCCGGAAACCGGGAAAGGGAATAACACTCGAAATGTATATAAGAAATACTCAAGTTAATAAAAAAAATAAATTAAAAAAAAAAGAATCCAAGCCATGATCCACTCATTTACAAAATGAAGAACGGGAAAGCTGCATAAGACAATTTATCAATGTCTTCCTTTTATAGTGTTTTTCTCCTCCCTCAAGTATGGCAATACCAGTTACCAACAAATGTCACCGTACAATATTACAAGCAATTGAATGTAAAAACGCAGTAGGCAGAACCATAATTTGGCATGAGATATTGATTTACTATTGGTGTGTATTCATCTCATTAAGCTTAATTGATCTATCCCCTAAATGCTTTCTACTCAATGTTTTTTCTGAGATTTTATCACAACTAATTCTATAAGCTGTACTTACAACTCTTATCTCTACGTTAAGATCAAGATATTTAATCCTTGCCCAATTTTTTTAAAGGGGAAGGAAAGACTTTGATTTTGTTTAGTCTATCTTAGCAATACTTGCTTCTTTGTATAAGTCACATAAATACAAATGTGTTAATTAATTTATCAAGTTTTATTAAAATAGCAAAATTTTAATCATTTGCTTGTTCATCCATTATCAACTATGAATAGCTGATTAATAGTTTTCTACTTTTTGGGGATTATTTTCTAGTTTTTCAGCATTCTGTCCTCTAAGTAAAAGTAGATAGTAGGTGGCTATGGCAGTATCTTTCAAGAAAAAAATTTTTACCTATAGTGATGCAATAGAAGCCATGATTTTATTAAAGGCTCACAAATAAAATTTACAACAACTTGATGTTAAAACAAAAATGTACCACATATCATTCAGAGTGGGATGGATGAATTTAAGCCTAAGTGAATTAGTAAGGTCCAGAAATCCACCATTCATATCTATAAAAAATAGTATATAAAAGAATTCAGATAAAAAAGAAAATAGATAAATATATTCCCCTTTTCTTACTATATCACCCACAATAGAATCATGACATATTCATAAATAAATAAATAAATAAATAAATAAACAAATAAATAAAATTTGAAAGATATTTCAGTATCTCTGGTATCATTAATTTCTTGTTTGGCATAATAAGGAAAATAAATTGATTCCTCTTTTATTTTATTGGTAAGTACAACTTTAAGATGTCATAATAATATCAACACATGATTAAGAATATACAGCATAAAACAGATGGTCCATGGATAATGTCTGCCATGAACAAGTCCTCACAAATATCAAATCCACTTCCTAAATGTCTACTCTGTCTAGAGTAATGTATATTTTCAGCTTTTCTCTCCTAGAATTGATTTTTGTCCTGCACCAACAGCACATCCAAATGCCTAAGACTTGCTCTGCCTAAAAACCCATTTGTTCACATTTCTGTGTTACACTAAATTGTGTCTCCATGGAAAAACCTTTTGAGACAAATCTCTTTCACTACTGCTTAATAGTATGATCCTATTTTCATTTCCCTATAATATTTACAAATGCCCCTATAGTGTGCTTGATGTTATTTTTCTACTTTATTACTTAGGACTCTCATGCAAATAAACTAATCTGGTGGAGCACGGCACCACATGTCTAGTTCCTTCTGAACGGCCATTTCTCAGAGGAATATATAATCCACACTCCATACTGAAAAAGTTGATTAATGAATGTGCTTAACGATAAAAGAATGGATTTGATACAAAAATTAAATACGCCTCTCTAACTTTTTCCAATTGAAAATTTTATAGATATATGCAATGTATCTTGATCTTTCCCATCTTATTTCCTCTAGATTACTCTGAATGTATCTTTTCCTACCAACTTGTTGTATACCTTTCCCCAGTGTCTCTCCTATCCATCTCTGCCTCTCCCTCTCCCTCCCTCTCCATATTCCCTCTTCCTCTCCCTCCTGAGCTCTCTCCCTCTGTTCCTCTTCCACTTTTACCTTCCCTCTTCCTCACCCCCTTTACTGTCACAGTCACTCCCATACATACACACAGTGAGGATAATTGGTACTGCCTAAGTGCACATGTGCTTAAAGCAGTCCTCTAAGCTTGTGCATCCTATAAGTGGTTACTTTTCCAAAGTATGACTATCTCTTCCTGTGTAGACATCAACAGATGCTATGTCCTCAGATCACAACAATAGAGCCTTTTGAACTTTTCCTCCATTTCTGCTAGAATTTTTAACTGGCTTTATCTTATGGAGATCTTTTGTAGTTAACCACAGATGAAGTGGGCTGTTAATGCAACAGACTTATCATGTCTCGAAGGCACAATTTCACACCATTCTACTCTCTCCTCTGGCTTATAAACTCTTTCAATCCCCTTTTAAACAATATTCCTGAGCCTTGAAGTGTGGGTTGATATGAATGCCCATCTATGGGTGAGTACTCATACATGCTTTTTATGGGCACTTTAAACATCCATGGGTCTCTTCCTTAATCACTATCCTTTGCTATAAAAATAACTTCTCTGACCAACCCTGAAAGTTGAGATCAGTTCATTTCTATAGATACAAATATAAATATTTTAAAGACATTTTGCAGACAACACCATTAGCAAAGCAATAGTAGGTTTTACTTTAGGGTTTATAACTTACCTAATTATGGATTTTTTTGTTATATCTCCAGTACCAGGAATGAATTCCCTTTTGTAGAGCAGATTTCATATTCACACAAAGGAGTGCTTGATTACTCTTGTAACCAGTATTGACCTTATTGCAAGAGTCAATTTTTGCCTCACAAATTGGTTTTGTAGCATGTAAGGTCCAGTACAGAAGTCCAGTGTATTTTTCTTCCTTGGCAAAATTCATGGACCTTTCCATAACTCTTAATGATAACCACGAAAAGGAGAATTGATTTGATTAATAATTATTTCTGTAATAATTATTTACAGTTAAGAAGTTTGGCTTCTTCTATAGGATCTTACTCTCTAGATCCATGAGCTAGCAAGAGCAATGGCACCAGCTTGATTGAAGTTTTTCTGGGTGCTCTCCCATTTCAATTTAAAATCACAACAAATAAGTGAGTTGTTTTTATTTTTATGTTTTTGAGAGAAAGACTTACTCTCAAGCCCAGGCTGCATTTTGTCCTTCACTCATTATAATCTCAGCTGGCTTCAAACACTTGTTGTCCTCTTACCTCAGTGGTCTACATGCTGGGATTACCTACACATATTTGATATTCCAAACTAAAGTGTATTATCTATATCTGTGTTTCTTAATACAGAAGTTTGTATTTATTTGAATTAATGAACTATGGTACTCAAAACCCAAGTAGTAGGAAATAATTTTAAAAGCAACTTTATCCCCTAGATGGAAGTTTAATGAACTAGTCCCCCAAAAAATGTGCTATCTAAGCTGCTTTTCTAACTTTGATCGTGTGTGGATCATTTGGATCTGTCGTTGTATTATTACTATATTTTGCACTTTAGTGAAAGATTCCTTCAGTCTCAGATAGAAAACCAGTGTCTGGGCGCAGTGCTTTCCTAAGAACACATTCTTGTTAACAGCTGCTCATCAAGACAGGAAGCAGGAGAACAGACCAAAGCTTCCATTCTCTCTACAGAACCCTCTCACGGAGACTCCAAAGTGCTAGAAGAACATTCATCATATTTTCTTCCTCGGCCAGCAGTGTCTTATTCAAGTGGGCTGCAGACTCTTTTTCCAGTTGCAAAGGCAACTTACTTATGTGAACAATTAATTCCACTCACAGATTGGAATTCAAGCAAAATGTGAGCATTCCACATAACAAACAAGCTTCCTAGGATTTGAGCTTGCAGTTGTTAACAGTGATGCAAAATAAATATTCCTCCATAAAATGTGGGCTCATTATGATGACCAAGGTATAAGGGCTGTTAAAACAACAATTTGAAGACCAACACTACATAATCACTATCTCTTTGAGGTCGCATTGCATTGGCATATGACCAGGGTAGTTATCTTGTAAACACTAAACTATCTTTCACACAGAGGATCAAAGAGGAAGCCAAATAGTCTTAAATTACCAAAGTATATTACTTCATGTTTTTCAACCAGAAGCATTTGGGAGGTCCTTCAACACCATTAAGGTACATGTTAAAAGCTACATGGGTCCATGAAGATCAAGTATGAATTATATCTTAGTATGAATTATATACTTCATATTCTTAAAATGAATGAACAAGAACATAATGGATGCATAATGTAGTGCAAAGTTAATTTTCTTTGCAATCCTCAATAACATGTGTGCACATTTCTGTGTGTGTGTGTGTGTGTGTGTGTGTGTGCGCGCGCGCGTGCTTCCATTTGCGTGTGCATGTGTGCACAGATACATTCATTTATTTGTGCTTGTTTAGAGTCCAGAGAACATCTGAGGTCATTCTTAATCCATAGCCTGCCTTATAGTTTGAGACAGAGTTTCTATTTAAATCTAAAACTCAGCATGTTAAGCGGCCTGCAAGTCCAACATGCCCCTAGTATATTCTTGTCCCTGGGGATACTCATTCCTCAGATGGGATTACAGTGAATGTCACCATAGCTTGCTTTTAATGGGTGTTAGTTAGTTCATTCTATTTGCATTGAAGCTCTACCCAATAAACCATTTTCATGAATAGTTTTGTCATTTGAAAGAAGAAATTATCAAAATATCTTCACCAGATTCACCTTTGACCAAACAAACCTCTGGGACTTTTTTTTTTTTCTACACCAGTGTTTCATGTATCAGAATTCAGGTGTGGTTAGATTCATCCCTGGCTTAGTGGTCTTGATGTGTCTAAGAAAAAAAAACTTAGCTAGCCATGGGAAGCAGCCTTCCTCCTTCATGGCTCCTGGATCAGTTCTTTAGGTTCCTATCCTGAGCTCCTGCTCCAATTTCCCTCAGTATTCGAATGTGAATTGGGAGTTATAAGCTGAAATAAACTCTTTCTTCCCTAAGTTGCTAATGGTCTCAGTATTGTATCACAGAAATAGCAACCCGCAATAAGTAAGGTACACCCTGGGCAATAAAATTAGTTCTTTTATTTGCCTTAATTACAACGCATGGAGATCTCAGATTACGCTGTTTTTTGTAGTAGACAAATAATAAGTAACTTCCAGAAGATACATATTTCTTAACTTCCAAATCCTTATGGGAAATATAATGATACAATGTTTTGATTACTTTCAGTATTAGATATTAGTTAATTTTTCTTTAACTTCTCCAGTCTCAGTGGTGTCAGAATCTAAATATCTTCCCTTATATGTTTGGAAGTCAGAAGTTGTAAATGAGTGTCATAGATTTAAAATCAAGGTATAGTAAGACTTATTCCTTAATGTGACTCTAGCAGAAAATATGTATGGTCCTTGTGTATTCCAGATTTTAGCATCTACTGGTATTCTTTACCATTGTTTTTCACTGGCGCAATTCTTACCACTCCACATCTTCCTCACCTGCTGTTATTTCTAACCTTTAATCTAGCATTCAACAGAAACTCTGTGACACATCGGGCCTACACAAAGCCATGTTGAAAAATATCATTATCACAGATTATTAAATAATCTGTAAGGTTCTTTTTCAACATTCATAGATTTTGAAGAATAGGATATGACCATCTTTGGAAACTTACTATAGACAAACCAGATGCATAAAAGGGATATGAATAAATGGTTTAGAAATACAGGGAATTTCAGACTGTAACAATTGGTTAGCACTCTAAAATTATAGAAAATCAATATCTGACTCTTTCCATAAGTAAAGATGGGCTTTTGATGGTATATTTGAAAAAAAAAACATCAAATTTAAAGATTGGAAAGAACATAAATGTGAAATCATATCAACTCTACAGGTAAATATAATATTGTGTATTTGTGTGTGTGTGAGTGTTTGTATACATATGTAGGATTCTGGAGTCAATGAACCTTTAAAAAGTTATGTAATTATTTTATTGATGTAATTATTAAAACATTGAATTTAAAATTTCAGCATTTATTGCCCTCTTAAATATTACCATATACCATGAATGAGCTTCAAAGACTGCACTAAATAATATTTTATATACATTCAGTCAACATAATTATATTGTTTATCTTTCATAAGGGTGATTTGAACAGAGAGTCTTGGAATCGTTTTCATATAAATAGTAATAAAAGGTACCATGACTGTTGTAATTAAGCTTGGTACCTGCCTATATTCATAGGTTCATATTTCTGAAGCAGAACTTCCAGATGCAATCTCTCCATGGATTTTCATACAATTTTTTGAGTGGTATGATTGGATAACCTTGTTACCATTCATTTAAACTTGGTTTTCCTGTAATCCCTACTAATCTATTTTCATTATTTCTAATAAAAACAGTAAACCTCAATTTGTCCCATAGAACTATGATGATCACATCTTATGCATATTCTAGTTTTCATGGTGATGCTTTTTTTTATTTAACCCTGTGTGAAAAAATATGTTCATGCAAGAATCACTTCTTTCCTATCCATACACAAATCACAGCATTTGATGTTTTTGCACCTTTGTCTTAGCTCCTCTTCTCAACCTATAGCTGATTTCAACTTACACATCATGTCCTTCTCTCCTCTTTGTCACCACTTTTCATGTCATGTACCATAATATCCTCCATCTTGTTCTTTAAAGCAGGCAGACTGTTTTGGCTACAGGGTTTTTCCTTTTGTCTCTGAAACTCACTCCCCTATCTATCCCCTTTCACAGCAATTCCTTTCACTACGCAGATCCAGATCTGGAACGAAATTAATTGTTAGCTCACCATAAAATAGTTATTTCATCTTACTCAATAAGAAAATATATTATTAAATGCTGTATAGATTACTACCAGGTGATATGCATGTAACATGTAAACATTGCTGCTATGTTAATGATGAGACTACTAACTTATAATCTAGCTCTTTGCTAATTGAACAACAAATTTGAATTCTTTAGATGGGAGTAGTGTATAACTTTCCTCAAGGCTAAATGAGAACTCAAAATGGCTCCAGAAGACTGAGCTTATACTCAGAGATCTGCTGGTATTCAAGCCCACATTGAATCATGTAGGAAACTATCTTACTTACCTCAGGGAAAGGGCTCAGAACTATAAATGTTGACAAAGCCTCCTGTCCAACTCTGCAAGAATGTAGAGACATCAGGGAATGGTTCAGTTCATTCCCATTAAAGAAAAATAAAGTAATTAAATCCATGGCTTTTCAGCTTGGCAAATCTGCAGTCCCTATTCTAGACACTCTTTCTCTTAAAAATGTGACATATTATAAGTTTGAAATAAATAGGAGAAAAACTATGAAGTGCTTGAATTTATACTCTTCATTTTGAAAAATATATTAAAAGAAATAGCATTGACTGAGTTTTTGAATTCTTTAACTTCTATATTATTTTTGTGCCCATAAAGCATCCCATAAAAATATGTTAACTAAACAATGTGAGAAAGAAAATCTAATAAATAAAGGAGCAGAAAATTAATTTTAGAAGACCCACAGAACAAATTATAATCATCTTCTGAATGTCACGTACAGAGGGTGAGATATTACCTTCAGACATTTTTTTTGCTACCATGAATCCCACTTTTATTAAGTTTTCAATAGTAGAAGAAAGTTTCACATTTTATTAAGTCTTCAGGTAATATTCCATGTAGCAGTGTATTTCAGTACCCGATAGAGGCACTTGTAAACACTCTCACTGTGCATACAAAGCAGATTAATTTAATGTTGTTTAAGAATATGACTTGCTTCCGTACTGCTTGCAAAAGATACAGTTTTCATTTACCAGAAATTAAATCTGCGATATGGAATAAGGTATAATTACCTCCTGGCACCATTGTTTACATTGTCTTCTGGAGTGACATTTCCCATGACAGAACGGATTCTGGAGTGTATTTGATGCTTATGGGTCCCTTCGATAGTTTGTGGCTCATGTATCACAAAAAGGGTCCTCAGGGAAGCTATCCAACACACCTGACAATGGAATAGACTGTTTCAAGCAACAGTTCTCTTGGGTCATTGACAGATACTCTTTGTACATATTGAAAAGTGTACAAATATAAGATTCTATAATGACATTCAATAGAAAATGCCTTTGTTCATACAGGTGGAAAGAATCAAGAAATGAGAAATAGAAATTTTCAAGAGTTGTTTCTTATAACACAGCTCTTATCACACTAAACAAAGCAGATCAACACAACCCAAACCAATGAGGTTAAGTAGACCATAGCAAACACCCTACTTCTATTTGGATCTTACCTGGAACATTCCAATATCTGCATAGTCACTGAAGTTTTCATTAACTCTGATTTTAACATGATATTTTTTTGTTGTTGTTGCTAGTGGTGGTAGAGTGGTACTAGTGGTATTGGTGTTAGTGTTGGTGGTGTTGTTGTTGGTGTTGGTGGTGGTGTTGGTGGTGGTGGTGATAAGATTTTGCTGTTGTTATTTTTAAGTTTTGAAGTCTTCAAAGTATAATGAGAAACATTTATCTGCTTCAAAGCTCATTTACCTGCCATCTTTTGATATAGATGTAGGACTGCCACCCCTATAATGGATACCCTGAAGAAAATCCCTATACTTGATCTTCTCTGGGTGGAAAAAGTAGTAAATGTCCATTATTAATCTTCACTCCTACCTCTAAAGACAGAGCTTAATGTATGATGTCTCCCCTAGAACCATCTGTGATATGCCACCTTTCACAAAAGCTATTAATGTATAAGTGAGCTAGCCAAAAGATGTGGCTTTTCTTACCTGTGGATTCTAGATGTAACTGTACACGACAATATAAATATGAAGTAAGAATTAACACCATGGATCCATACAAAATAATGCCTACATTACCAAGTGACTGAAGTACACAGTATGAAAGAGGAAACTGCAATTGAATTCATGCTGTCATAATTTGGGCCAATGAATACCTATCAAATTATATGGATACAAATCAACCCCTCCTTAAAAAAAACCCACATACCAGGCATGTTTTCAATGTCAATTGTTCATGCGAATACATATGCGCTTTCACTGTGACAAGGTTTATTTCCACAACTGTTTCCTTTTAGTAACTCTGTAAAAAGAAATGAAAATTTAGATCTGAGTTAGCAAGGCATTTTTGACTTACAGATCCATGTTTACTTCTGAACGTTTGAGTTCTCGCAATAGTAAAAGTCATACATTTTTACGCATTTCAGAAGATGTGTGAAAAAAAGAACAAATAAGGATTTTTTGATGCCTGAGTCCTGGTATTTTTCATGAAAAGGAGTTACCAAGAAAACATCAGATACTTCAGCTTGAAAAGAAGTAAAAGCTTTCTGCTTTGCATTATTCACAGCCAAACCAAACAAGCTACTGTGGTATTCATAAATCGCTCTGAATTAAGTCAAACATGCATAAAATCAGGCTTCCTTTGTGGTAAAAATTTCTTCCAGCTGAGTCCACGAAGAGAATAAAAAGTTATCCAAATATCTATTGTTAAGCTTGGGCCAACTTTAAAAACGAAATGCCATTCCTCTGTGGGAGGCCTCCTGACAATTTTCTAATCTTAATAAATTGTCTGTGAGAACTGTGATCAAGCTTGATTCCATTCAAGATGAGGCACTCAGATGTCTGTGCTATTGTATTAACGTAACACAGTGTCAACCTGTTTGCTCATTTATTCTGCTATCTTAAGACTCAGGTAACTCACATTGAAATAAACAAATGGCATATGTTCTGAATAAAGCCCTGGTGTTTGCTTCAAAGGAAAAGCTACTTATGTTTCTATGAATAGAACATTAATGTGTTTCAAGAAGATAGGACAAGAAATGCTTCAGAGCTATCCAGAGTATGGTCATTTAAGAAGTCCTGTTTTCAACTTTTATTGGATTTATTTTCCCCTTTGTTTTGTTTTGTTTATTCTTTTCTCTCTCTTTCTTTCTCTCTTTCTTTCTTCCTTCCTTCCTTTCTTTCTTTCTTAACATGGTCTCTTGCTATCTAGTCTGATCTTGAAAACATCGTGTAGATGGAAGAGGATCTTAACTTTTGCTCCTCATGACTGTTCTTTCTAAATGCTTAGAGTAGAGGTGATCACAATCATGTAATTGGATCTAATATGAGAAAAGCAAGGAGATTTTTAATATGGCATCTGGAAGTTCAGTCAGGAACCCCCACAATCACAAAGACAACAGATATACACAGATGTTTGTTGGCAGATTTTCATGACATTAAAATAGTAATGAGGACTGGTGTGATGGCACAGTGGTTAAGAAGCTTGTTCTTCTATTGTTCCAAAATTGGATTCCCCACACACAAATGAAGCAGGTCACAACCTCTTGGAACTTCAGCTTCTTGGGATTTGATAATTTCTTCTACTTTCTAAGATGATCAGCATATAGATCTCATACATTCACTTGGACATATGCATACATAAAAATAAAAGTAAATAATTTCTTAAAATAATAATTATCACATGTCTGTCTCTGACTTGAACAAATACAGGCCAGACATGTTTGCTAGGTCTAGACATCCCGCCATCCACTTGAATTCTGGACATCCATTTGTCTCTTGACACTGATGGAATTTTTCAATTTCCCTTAGCTACAGACAGAAAATAAACAGCTACAGTATAGCGCCCCAGAGTTCAGGTTATGGAAAGTGCCGTCTTCTCTTTTCAGATGGAGAGAAGGCAGCCAACAATGTCCTTGGCTAAAGCATATATAAGTACTTTCATGACATCCAGAAGAACCGAAATTTCATTTTTACTTTAATCATCATGATGTCAACTTACAAAAATTATTATTTTTTCTTCCCAAGTGGTCTGGTTTGTGTTAAGAAGCAGCACTTCATTAAAATGAAGCAACATATATCTCTGAGGATGAAATTGTTCTTTACATATGACAATGTTTATTTTTACCTTGCAGTTGTTAATAATTTAAGTAGCTAATAAGACTTTAGAGGCCTGGAATGTTTGATAGCAGAACAATAAAACACTTAGAGAAATATTTGGTACATATATATCATTACATGTCATGTGAATATCTCAGATCACACATATCAAATGGTATATAATATTGTAAACTCCCATGCATGTGAAACAAATAAGAAAATACTTTATTAAGAATGCACAGCTGCTAGTATTTCTCTGTTCACATAAATACTATCCATGATCTACAAAGTACATAGCTGACTCCTAAAAGGGAAGTATGCAAATGCTAAAGTGAAAAATGTTTCAATCTGCACATGGATACAGAAACTTCGACCAAGAGAAACAACCTCTTAACCATGTCAATACTCTGGGGATATACATACAAATGAAGACCCATTAGGAAAACATTAAGGACTTTCCTCCAAAAAACAGAATCTAGTAAGTTCATTTGTTTGACATTAATTTTATAATACTAGCTGAAAAAGCAATTGCAATGTGTTATTGAAAATCAATTACATTGTGCTTGATAGCTGAGACATTAAGGATGACTGTATTGTGTAGAAATGTAAATGACCTGGTCAAAGTTATCACTGAACGAAACACAGAGTTTGATTTTTAACTCACATTATAACACTGTTAGCTAGGCATCATTAGGCAAATTATTAAAATTTCTCAGTGTTTGTCTTGGCATATAACACGAACTCCTATACCTGCCTTCAACACATATACAAAGATATCATGAAGTTTCAACATGTTTTGGTGAGAATATTTTAGGATGTATTTGCTACTCAGATAAAGGAGTTGCATTTCTTTTCTGTGTGGTTTCTTCCTTCCCCCTAATATTTTCTGCCTCAGTTGACCTTGTTTTGAAAACAAGAGCTTTTAGCTCATTCCATAGCCAAGCAATCAGACAATATAATTCATTTCAATCCAATCATATTGACTGCACCATCTTTAAAAATTGACATTTTTTTCTTCACACCCAATGTTGGGTTCTGTAAGAAAATTTCCTTCAAATTTTCAGGGACTCTAGCTACATCCATCTCTGCCACCTTCCCTTTTCTCACTTACTGCTTTCCCCCCTCTTATGTCCCCTTACCTCCAACACATCCTTTTCTACTTTCATTCCATAAATATTTAAATAGTTTTATGAAGCTATATAAAATATAGAATCCCCAAATAAGATAAATTATGTGATATTTATCTTTCCCAGCCTTGTTCATTTTGTCTAACGGAACAATGCCCAGATACATGCATTTACCACCATGTGATATGCTTTAATTTTTTTTAATGGCTGAATGAATAAAACACCATTCTCCATATTCTCGTTTAATAGCTTTAGTTCCTTGTTTACATTAATATTGTTGATCCAATTTGATTGGTCTTTATGTTTAATGGTCTTTATAGTGAAACACTGAACAAAGGAATTGAAGTGTGTATGTCAGCTATAGATGACCTATACATTTCAGCCAAACACACATATTTTCCACAAGAAAATAACCTTCTCTCTTATCTAATTATTCCATATTTTCTGATAGTAACTGTCAATTTACATCTATGTATCTTATATATCTTATCCTTAGCTACTGAAACCTCTACATGGACAGATGTCTTTTGTGTTAACAAAAAACTCTATCAAATGTTGCATATTGTATGCTAATTTTTTAACTAACTAACAAACAGGAAAGATGTAAATTTTAAGATCTTTTTGTTACATATGAACTTTCATATGTAATTTATACAAAATATTCTCTTAATGATTGACAACCTTGGAACCACAGGAGAACGAATGAAACTTATGGACTATGGGCAATGGAATATTTGCACACATGATTAAACTAATGACTATAAACTGAACAAATAATAAATCCTCTAGCAAGTGTACATGACAGGGATAAAGAAAAGAAAGTACAGTGATTTGCCACCACAAATTCTGCCATAGTCAATAAAAAGTGCTTATACTTTTTCAATTAAAACTTAGATTTGTTTTAAAAGTGGGAAGCAAAGGAAATTGGTTTGAAAAACCTGTTTAAAGTATGACTTCCAAGGCCACCCACTCAATACTCTAGCCTATGCATGGTAAGGCGCCTTGTTTTATGATCCATGTGCTTTAAGAACTATGATCCTTTTTAATAGCACAGCCAGGAAACAACAGAACAAGAAAAATATTTTTACAGTTGAGAAACTTGGCCATAGGTTTTCTGGAAGCAAGAGCACAACTTCTCCTTTATGAATGTCTGAAAAGACAAAGAATATGAAGAAACATACAAAATGTTCCGGAAACCAGGATTTGGTTGATTTGCATACTATGACAGAAATGAAAGCTCACTCTTGATGGCTAATTTCAATAATCAAACATATACAACATCATTTCAGAAAGAAACATGGAGCCCTAAGGGATGCGAAATGCGGCATAAAATTAAAGCAAAGCTAACCTGACTGACATTAAATCTGATTAGTGAGAAACTTCTCTCCAAAGAACATCTGCCCTTTCAGTCCTAAAAACAACTACAGGTCAAGTGAATTAGCCATGGATATGAAATACTTCCATGCCACGGAGAGTCAGAATTGCATCTGTAGGATACCAGACTAAATTCTAAATTTGCATTGGATTAAAACTTAAAATACTGCAAATCTGTGTGTTTCTAACTGTTGGTATTAAAGGTAAATGTTATAGATTTTAATGACAAAGTTGTGATGTACAGATTTTGATGATAGAAATTTAGACAGCTGACTAAATCATTTGGACAGAATACAAAATAGTTTAGATTTAAGTTTGATCTATTTTCTTTGTTGTTTCTGTTATTATAGGGAAGGTATTCCAGAGCTTAGAACATTAGAACATGGTAGACTAGCTAGTACTCCCCTACCAAGCCACAGTCACATTTACAACCACTCTTTTATTCTTTAAGAGGAGTATCTTTTAAACTATAACCCCATCTGTCATTGTAAGCCAAAGCACTAGTCTCTTTGTAAACTAAAGCAGTGCTGACATAAATACATCTGCAATGTACACATACAAATGTTTGTCTATGTGTTTCAGAGAGGGACACTCGGTACAGCCAATTTGAAGATCATTACCCTAACCGGATAAAGACAATTTGTCGACCTGAGAAAATCCACTAGGATTCTAGAAGAAGTGGGAGGAGTTTTTTGCTTCAAACATTGAGAATGTATATGGCAGGTCTGCATGTGTTCTGTAGAGAGAGGGGCAAGAAGTATTGAACATTGTGAGACACTGACTGTGGAAGGTTAGAGTTTGTAAATCGCACGTATGTCATATGTTGTATGTAGAGTGCTTCCTTGGGAATCCATATTCCCTACTGTGTTATATGGATGATGGTTCTGTGTGGAGGCATTTGTGGTGTGGAGTGTGGAGGTGTGTGTTTCTGTGCTGCAAAGTAGGCAATGATGTATAGAACACTATATGTTGTGAAGTGTGTTGCTGTGGAGGATGGGTCTTATGCTGCATGAAATACAGTATTCTGTGGAATATCCTGTGGTGACAGTTTTGTTTGTGCTACTGTATCAAAAATGAAGCAGCAGTGTGTAGTGTTCTTTGCTGTGTGACAATTAGTGTCAGATAGTCTTACCAGAAGAGGTGGAACTCAGAATACTAGGGGTAGCTAGCCCCATCCAGAACTCACAGGCTTATGTGACAACAGCCTTTTAAGTCTATGGATCTATTTGCTCTTAAAAACATCTTCCATCTTCTTCTTTTAAAAAGGTAACAGGCCGACAGGAACCAAATGTAGATCTCTCTTGACAGACACAGCCAGAATACGCCAAATACATAGGCGAATGCCAGCAGCAAACCACTGAACTGAGAATAGGACCCCCGTTGAAGGAATCAGAGAAAGAACTGGAAGAGCTTGAAGGGGCTCGAGACCCCATATGAACAACAATGCCAACCAACCAGAGTTTCCTGAGACTAAGCCACTACCCAAAGACTATACATGGACTGACCCTGGACTCTGACTTCATAGGTAGCAATGAATATCCTAGTAAGAGCACCAGTGGAAGGGGAAGCCCTGGGTCCTGCTAAGACTGAACCCCCAGTGAACTAGTCTATGGGGGGAGGGCGGCAATGGGGGGAGGGTTGGGAGGGGGACACCCATAAGGAAGGGGAGGGGGGAGGGGGATGTTTGCCCGGATACCGGGAAAGGGAATAACACTTGAAATGTATATAAGAAATACTCAAGTTAAAAAAAGATAAAAAAGATTAAAAAAAGGTAACAATAATAATTTCCATCAGTAATCAATACATTAGGAGATGTATAAATTATATGCAAAATAAAAATGGGACTTATGTGAATTAAGTTTTTGTGTCTTAAAATGGATGAAAACAGAAGCTGAGAAATGTCATGGAACATATTTTGTACTATTTTGTTCATCTTTAAAAAGATTTACTTGGTTTATTAATGACTTCCTTCATCACAGACCTCATGTTTCCTAGAACCGCAGCTTATGAATCTATGTGGATATGGAGTTTTTGAAGATCTGATGATATCTCAGTTTAGAATCTAGAGGGGAAGTCATTGTTGATATCGACAGGTGCCAAATTCAACAAATAAGGTCTTCGCAAAAGAGTGAGACATAAACAAACCCAGACGGAGAGGCAGACCTCTTAAAGACAGAAGAGAGGCTGAGTCGGGGGACTAAAATCTATAATTGCCAGGAGCAAAAAGAACTGTGAGGGCTGGGAATGATCATTTGCTGGACTTTGAGGGAGAATGACACTTTCAATACTTTAATTATGAAAACACAGTACCCACATTATTTAATTGATGTTTTGGTCTTTTATTTTTTTCTTTTGCCACTAAGTTTGTGGCGATGTGTTACATCATCTCTTTGAAATGAACAAGGAATGCGACATCCAATTAGGAAAAGACCTACCTTCAAGAAAGCAATTATCCATGGAGGGCATGTGTTCTGGAGAGAGGATGAGGATAGTAAATGCAGCAGTAAGAAACAGGATCACACACACACACACACACACACACACACACACACACACACACACACACACACATTTAGGCATATAGTACTTAGTGCAACTTGTAGTTTAATATTGATTTTCATCATTTAAAGATAAAAACAGATTATTTTTTAGAAATAAGGTATTAAGTTTTCCATCAAATTTTGTTAGGGGTGTTTACTAGTTTACTTTGCTAGATTTAGTACTTAATATCTGAGGAATTCCAAAATATACACATCTTCCTATATATTAAGGGGGCCTCTGTACTTTATTTTGTCACACCTACATGTAGCAGGTATGATACTCAGATTATTCAGAAGATTATTTATTAGCAGAAGCCACGTAAAACACAATATTTACACCAGCTGACTCTCAGCCCTAGACCACCTATCATCCATGACTTTCCCCTGAATACTCCCTCAAAGCTTGCTCCTCACTCCCTAGGTGTGTTACCAACCACTTTACATTCATATACCATCAAATGTCTAGGGACAGGATTATAATTGATAATAACATGGTAATAAAACAAACAGTCTCAGATGACTTTGCCCTGCTCTTGGGCCAGACACAAGAATCTGTGTGCAAGCTACTTGGAAAGTTTTCCTGGAGAGAAGACATAAGAGACTGACTGAAACAAGGAACAGGAGAAACCAGTATCAGGGCATGCATAATGAGCTACTTGATGCTTCTTTTTTATTTTTATTTTTATTTTTGTCTGAAACCTTCAACTCCCTTACTCAATTATTCACTTGAGTGTAGCTAATAGTGACTGTGACTATGAAATGGGACACACTGGGAAATCCATGCCACCTTTAACTGACAAGCCAACTGGAAGAAAGCTATGCATGCCATCTCTTTACATTCTGGGAGAGAAAATTTTGGTTGTGGGATCTTGCAGTAACTGGAGAATGAATAATTATGCTCATAAGATTATTTTCACTGCTATAATAAATCTTTAGAAAGCAAAAGCATACTTACAATTTGCTGTAATTTGCAGAAAGTGTGCTTGTAGCAATGGAGAACACCCATTTGAGCTTTTGGAGAGGAAAGCACACAATCGAGTTGCTGACATTTATATATCAGCCTGGTTCCCTTTGTTAGCTCCTAGGCACAGTTTGACAGCTTCTTAAGAACAAGCATAGCATCCGAATAGTGCAGTATTAAGATGCACCTGCTTTTGTTACTATCCTATAAAACACACGTGGAATCTCAAACTGACAGTTTGAGAGTTTTAGCACATTGTTTTAGAAAAATATTCTAATTCATGTCACCAGAATAACTGACTTTATACTGAACATTTGCCAATGGGCATGTGTAATCAACATCTAACAATTATTCATTGAATTTTCATATTGGCTTTCTTTTCTCTACAAAGTACAAAATTATACTATCAGTGGTTATAATTCTCTTAATATGTATCAAAGTGACACAGAAAACTTTGTGAATGATAAAACTCTGTCTTTTTTTACTGTCAGGGTTATCAAATAAAGTTATAATTACTAACTTTGAGGTTGACCAGAAAAACTCTACCACAGGCAACAAATTAACAATTGAATGGTAAGTTACATAGTGTTTGTTTTCCCTTTCCTTGGTGTAGGATATCCATTAATAAGTAAAGAGTAATAGGAAGGACTCTTGTGTGTGTGTGTGTGTGTGTGTGTGTGTGTGTGTGTATGTGCACGCGCATGTGTGTGTAGTAGAATTCAAATGATAATAACTGGATATCATTACCTTTAACATAACTCAACAAGATTCATCTGTACTAAGCTTCAATGAAGGAAAGCCCGGAAATGAAGATGACTGTCAAAATGGTAGATCCTTAAGGTAATGCTGAGTAGGAAGGAAGTTTGCACTAGCTGAGTCTTCCTTTAATATGCTAAGTGGAAAGAGGATGGAGGGAAATATCACAGACAGGTGAAAACATGACACTAGGTTTTTAGAAAACTATTTTCAAAATGGATACTATTTGAACATTATTTTCCTCTTGTTTAACATTGCAGTTTTACATTGACTATGGAAAGTTCTTTCCAAATGTCTAGATTTAAATATACAGACAGACACATATGTAACACAATGTTATTTGTATATGCAAAAAAATTACATATTCTGTTTGAACCATATTGAGTAATCATCTAGTTATCATTTAATAGATTCAAACAATAAACTGAATGGCATTCTGCAATAATAACTAGAGAAAAGAAATATCATTACTTCGAATGTTTAATAACATAATAAAATAGTATTTTCCCAAACTAGGAAAAATATAAGCTTTCAATAAATACTTATTTTTAGTTAGTCTTCGCATCTGATACTTAAAGGTTTAAAGCAACTAGGTCAAAAACATTTTAAGTAACATTTAAAACTTAGAAAAGAATCAATATTCAAAATCAAAAGAATTTAAAAAATAAAGTCAATATATATTTATTATTTCAAGTAAAATAGGAGGTGTATAGAAAGCAACATTGTTTTATTTTTAGTAATTCTATAATCATTGCCAACACTTTACAGATGTAATATATTTAGTAACCATTAATCTTATTAAATTAAATTTTAATAAAACAAGTGATGTAAAATCATGTTTGAAATTATTTCTGATGTTATAAGCAGGTAACAATTCTGGAAATTACAGCGTACTTTGTGCTATCATGCTATTCTTTTATACTAAGTTCAGGAGAAAATAGATTGCTAATATTAGACATAAAATAAAATACAAAGTATATATTTTAAAAAAATCAAGGTATGTTAATTGAAAAATGTGTATTGCAGAATATATGTGATACAATTTCTCCACTTTCTTTCCACTACTGGATTTTAAATAATCAGGCATTATTTTATGCATGTGGGAGCTTCTGGAAGACTGCAGTGTATTCAGAAAATATCCTTTGGACTAAAGGAGTTCAATTCAGTTTTAATTGAAACTTTTTTGTGCAGTTACAAGATAAAATAATTGTATGGTCTAAAAATCTCAAGTTTATGGTCTGGCTAGGTCCCAAAACTAAATGTAGGCATCTAATTATAAGGAAAATTTTCCTCTTACATGATTTCTTCTGTCTTTTTCTTCAGGAAAAATATGTTCCTTTTCTCCTTTCTTCCAACAATAAAATGTATTGTGTAGCTAAAGTAGAATGCATTGCAACTGCAATGTGCAAAACTGAAAATACTCAATAAATTTTCTCATCTTGGCTTTATTTATAGGCAGCGTTCTCACTTTCTTCTGTAGAAATATTTATAGAGCATTATATTACCAGATGGATAAAATCCTCATACTGTATCATCTCAAACACAGCACACAATTTCAATTTTAATGTTTCAACAACAAAAAAAGGTAATTCTAAAAATCACAGTTTAACACAATGTCTATTAAAAGTGTATAGAAGTTCATCAAAACTCATAATTCGTACACAATATTTCATTTATCTATTTCTTGCCCTCTGACAATTGTTTATTTTTTTAAAATTAGAAACATTAAAAGAATCTATGTGTGATAGGTAGCACAAGTAAGATGCCACAAATTCAGGACTTTAGAGGCTGAATTAAGAGACCTGCCTGTAATAAAGAGTGAGACTGACTGTAAAACACCAAGCAGACAAAACCATCAACTAATAAATTGCCAGACATACTTTCAAATTTATAAATTGAGTTTTAAATTATGACCTCAATTGAAAGCTTCATTGTGATCCTAGTCAGAAGATAATTTGTTTGCCTCAAATCATAGGTAGAGGAAGTCAATGGGCGGCTGTGAGAATGTAGAGGTATGGTTGGAAGCCTGGGCTTTGCATTTTCTCCTTCTCAGGGCCCTCAGGAGACACGTGGGCTGGATCATCAACACGATGGCTTTCTGTGTTCTCTCCTATATTTGTTGTGGTTATGAATTTCATTCAGTTCCAGGATGGTGACTTTATACCAAGACTGGCAGTGGCTTTTCTCAAAAATAAATAAGTAAGTGAATAAGTAAATAAATGGAAATACCAGTATAGAACACACAGAACCTGAATGACAGGGATCAGAGGCAGAAATAGAGCTTGAGATCATCAGCATTCCCTGCCCTGTCACAGAAAGCTAAAGAGCAGAAGCCTGACAAAATGGAAGGAGTAAGCTGAGAAGTATGTGCTGAGAAGTTGGAAAGCAGAATGGTTGGTGCACCCATACCCTGAAGGATGAACAGCTCAGTAGAATGTGTCCTGGAGTGTGTGAATGATTTGGCTGTTTCCATAATAAATTAGTTCTTTTTGTACCAGTGTGTGTGTGTGTGTGTGTGTGTGTGTGTGTGCGTGTGTTTGCATGTATTTGTGTGTGTGTGTTCTGTCTATCTCTGTGTTTATCTTTATGTCTCTCTCAATCTGTATGTTTAATTTCTGTCTGTCTGTCTGTCTGTTAGTATATGTATGCACATGAGTGTGTCTGTCTCTCCCTCTCTGTGTGTCTCTCTTTCTGTTTTTCTGCATGTGTGCATGAGCACGTGTATATACTATGGCACTGTGATACTAATGACAGAAGCCCTTCATTCTCCTTCAGCTCTCAGGTCCTCAGATGCCTGTATGAGTAGGAGCCAGAGGCTGAGAATGGAGGTATGTGTTATAATAATTCTCATGTGTGTTTAGTTCTTGTTTCTATGTTCATCTAGTATGAGAGGAGAGGAGAGGCTTGCTAATAATGCTAGCATCTCCATAAATTCCTGAGAGGGCAGAAGTTGCTATTTATCTTAGTTCAGACAAGAATTTAACCTTCATTGACCTTAAGAAAAAAACCATATCTGAGAATAAATAAATTCTTATAAGGACACAAATAATTATTAAACATAAATATTTGTACTTTGGTAATAACCAAATTTTATATAATATACCAAGGTAATGAAAATAGGATGCTTGTCTTGAGTCAAATTCAAAAAAATATAGTCACTTGTCAAAGTTTCATAGAGACATTTACCAAATTGTACAAATGTCTGCAATGTTGTCACATTCAGAAATACAGACTGAGAGTTCAGTATAATTCTTGCATGAAACTCTTTACAATATGTGATATATAGCAAAAAGTCAGACAGCAAGGTGGAAATTTCTCATCTGCACTCAAAGCATCAAAAACATCAGCTTGATTGGCTTCTAAACTTTTAATACAAGTCAAAATATGTGCTTATAAATAAACACCAATAGAGCAAAATATCACTTAATTCTTTCCATTTTTATGGAAATATTTCGATAGAGTGCAGAAGTTTACAGGATCAAAAGCACACGTTTGAAGTATTAAATACCATAAGCATTTCTCATGTAGTTCCTATGAGTAAAGACTTTTCAGGTGGTGCTGAGGGTGACTGAGCCTAGAAGTGACTGGAGTATTTAGCTACAGCATTCAACCCTGGCCAACCATGCACTGTAAAGTGATTTTTATCAGGTTGCCTTGGCAATTATCTAGTATTTGGCTCATTGACTTTGAGCTAGTCAGAAACCCAATTTAATAAATTACAAAAGTGCTCTTGGCTAAATTATGGCCTTAGATAAAGGCAATGGAAGCTACTCAAGTATATCTGATGACAGTCCCTGGTCTCAGGCTTTTTGCCCAGCTGAATCCAGATGCCCTCTTGTGAGGCAGATCAGAAACCAATGTGGGCTTTTAGGAAAGGTCAATGTTTACAGAAGAACAAAGTCAAAGCCTTCTAAACCTAATTACTTTTCATAACCTTAACATACATAAATTAAAGGACCTATTTTCTTCATATAATTATTAGCCCATAATTAAATATATTTTGTATGCCCACAAAACATACATACATATAGATATAGATAGAAGATAGTTTTGTTCATATAATGATCCATATATATTCCAAATAAACTATTGCAAAGTAGAATATCAGTATATGATACTTAATAACTTTCAGATTTGATTATATTTTATTTGATCATATAGTTAAAGTGTATTAGCTATAACTGGATATCTCTGATTGCTGCATATAGATAGATAGATAGATAGATAGATAGATAGATAGATAGATAGATAGATAGACAGACAGATAGATAGCTGATAAGTATATATATATGGAGAGAGAGAGAGAGAGAGAGAGAGAGAGAGAGAGAGAGAGAGAGAGAGAGTGTGTTTGGATTTTTGGATTTATAATTCCATTCCTAGTACCTTAATATAAAAATAATTTATAACTTCTTAAATCTCATTTAACAATGTGTCTGTATGCTGCTGGTACAGGCATTGCCACTCAGTTTCCCATTGACTGACCTGTAAGTCTACACATATTCACATGATGGTTAGTAGAAGTGTTCAACTGCATCTTTCTATATGATATTCTGTCTTCTTGAAAGCTAGCCTAGTTTTCTTCCATGTGGCATCAGTGAAGGATTCTCTGACTAGAGGGAAGAAATGTATGATTATTTAAGAATGGGACGCAGAACATGCATAGTGTAATTCACATTTGGGAAGCCCATTTTTTAAGACAATATTCAAGGAGAGACACACTCCATTGCTCTTGGGAAGTGAATCCTGCCATTGGATCAGAGTTTGTAAACAGTTGCCATCTTCTAAAATAGTGTGATATCTCTAAATGTGCTTATCCACCAAGATAAGTGCTCTCTTCATTGTCCTGAGACTAGCCATCTCCCAACAACTGTGATGATGTTCAATGACATCCATTGATTTTCCTTTGCAAATGATTCACATATTTAAAAGTATTTAAGGTTAGGATACATGTAAGAATACAAGATAAAGAAATTTATGTGCTCAGAATTATATTATATAGATCTGGCTTCCAGGTATAGACCTAGATAAATGAACTGTATTTTGTCTTTGGCAATTTTCATTTCCATTGAACATTTTCATATTTTTAAAATCTGCACATTAAAACTATATGATACAGTTTCACAATACTAAATGAAGAAAAAAAGTCAGAAAAAAATGGCTCAGTGGTTAAAAGTGCAATCCTGACGACCTGAGTTGAAAATCTCATAATCTGCATAAAGATCAATGTAGTAACACAAGTTGTTAATCCCAGGACTATTGTGAGAAGGAAAGTATATATGAGAGAGCTTAAATGAACCTCATAAGTTACCTAGTGTAGATTATGTAGTACCTTGAAAGAAAGAAGAGAGACCCTTCCTTAAACAAACAGAATGGCAAGAATCAGTCCCAAGTTGTTCTTTGACTTCCACACACATGATAAGGAAAATATGTCCTGGCATCCACACTCTCATATACACATTCACATATGGATACACATAGATATATAAAGATATGACTTAATGTTATAAATTTCATGCACTGATTTGTGTTTGTGTCTGTATCAGTGCCTATGTCAGTCTGTGTATATATTTCTTTGTGTCTGTGTATCTGTGTCTTTGTGATTGTGTTTCTGTGTGTGTGCATGTTTGTGTTTGTGTATAACTATGTCTATGTGTGTTTTGTGTTTGTGTCTTTCTGTGTTTGTGTCTGTGTGAGTCTATAGATGTCTCTGTCTGTGTGTGTTTGTGTGTGTATTTATGTCTGTGTCTATGTGTGCCTGTGTGTGTCTGTGTGTGTCTGTGTGTGTGTCTGTGTATATGTCTGTGTGTGTCTGTGTCAGTATGCATGTTTGTATGTCAGTGTCTTTGACTATGTCTGTGTACTTCTGTGTCTGTGTCTACAGTCTACATCTGTATTATCAATATATCACACAGGGTTTTGAATATTTATAAAGACCATAGAGTACATTGAATCACATGGGAATTATAAGTCTCATGCATCTCCATACTCAACATCAAAATGCCCTTATTAAAACATCTCTCTAGCCCATGATATGACTTAAACTTAAGAGAAGTCAGTAGACTTTTATACATATTCATCATTACTTTTCCTTTAGTCTCTTCTTCACAAAATATTATCTGCTACAATGCTTGTAATTTTACTTAGACTCCCTGCTCTCAGTGTAAAACAGTTATTTACCAAGAACTTCAACTATCGTCAACTTTCTTCATAATCTTTTAGTTTGCTCTTATTGAGCTTCTCTACCACCCTCTTGTCTAATAACACGGGGGCATATTGTGCCCCCTTGTTGAATTTCTAGATTTTAAAACCCAGTGACAGCAAGAAGCATTTAGAATCCTTTCAAACCTTTACCTGACAAGCATTGTAAGTATTTCCAAAGGCAAGACACAGCTAATAAGCAAAAAATAAAAGAGAAGTTGATTCTAGTGCACACTATTCCTTACTTCAATTACTGACTGTTCAGTTTTGGATATTCTAACTTTGAAACAGCCTCACTACCTATTATGGAATTATAAAAATGGAGGAGACAAACAAGTAGCCTTAACCCGGAAACTTTCTTTAATGCACAGTTTCTTGACCATAACATTCTAGCCTTTCCCAGTGAGGTTCCCATTCCTGCTTGTCCATGCTGCTCCCCAGTTACACACAAGATAACTTCTCCCCCTGATAAACAAGTTCAACAAAGTGGCTGGATATAAAAATTAATTCAAATAAATCAGGAGCTTTCTTTTATACAAATGATAAACAGGCTGAGAAAGAATTTAGTGAAACAACTCCCTTCACAATAGCCACAGATAATATAAAATATCTTTGGGTAACGCTAAACAAACAAGTGAAAGATTTGTATGATAAGAATTTAAAGTCTCTCAAGAAGATCTGAGAAAGTGGAGAAATCTCCCATTCTCATGGGTTGGCAGAGTTAACATAGTAAAAATGGCCCTCTGCAATGCCCATCAAAATCCCAACACAATTATTCAAAGACATGGAGAGACCAATTCTCAAAGAAGACAGGCAGACCTGGAAAGGCAAAAAAAAAAAAAAACAGAATAACGAAAACAATTCGTAACAGTAAATGAACATCTGGTGGAAGCTCCATTCCTGACCTCATGCTCTGCTACAGAGTAGTAGTGATAAAAATTTCATGGTATTGGTAACAGAGATAGAAAGTCCAATATGATCAATGGAATAGAATTGAAGACCCAGAAATAAAGCCATATACTTACACAAATTTGTTCTTTAAAAAGTTAGCTAAATATGTACAAAGGAAAAAAGAATCTTTGATAAATGGTCCTGGTCTAACTGGCTGTCTGTATGTTGAAAATGAAAATAGGCCCATATTTGTCACCATGCACAAAGCTCAAATCCAAGTGGTTCAAGGACCTCAATAAAAAACCGGATACACCCAATCGAATAGAAGAGAAAGTGGGAAAGAGCCTTGAAATCATTGGCAAAGGAGAAATTTTCCTAAACAGAACACCAATGGCCCATTCTCTAAGATCAATAATTGATAAATGGAACCTCATGAAACTGGAAAGCTTCTGTAAGGCAAAGGACATAGACAATAAAACAAATCAGCAACATATGGATTCAGAAAAAAATCTTCACTAACCCCACATCCTATAGTGGGCTAGCATCCAAAATATATAAAGAACTCAAGAAGCTAAGCACCAAAACAAAACAAAAAAACAAAACAAAACAACCAAAAAGAAACAATTCAATCAAAAACTGGGGTATAGAGCTAAACTGAGAATTCAAAACAGAGGAATCTCGAATGACTGAGAAGCACCTACAGAAATGTTCAAAGTCCTTAGTGATCAGAGAAATGCAAAACAAAACAACCCTGAGATTCCACCTTACACCAGTCAGAACGGCTAAGATCAAAAACTCAGGAGACAACTCCTATTGGCGAGGATGTGGAGAAAGAATATTCCTCCATTGCTGGTGGGATTGCAAGCTGGTACAACCAATCTAGAAATCAATTTGGAGGTTCTTCAGAAAATTTGGAAAAAGACCTACCTAAAGACCCAGAAATAACACTCTTGGGACTATACCCAAAAGATGCCCCATTATGCCACAGAGGCATATGTTCCAATATGTTCAAAGAGGCCTTATTTGTGATAGCCAGAAGCTGGAAACAACCCAGATGTCCTAGGACAGGAGAATGGATGCAAAAATGTGGTTCATTTACAGAATGGAATACTACTCAGCTATTAAGAATGAGGACATCCTGAGTTTGGCAGATAAATGGGTGGAACTAGAAAATATCATCCTGAGTAAGGTAACTCAGACCACAAAGGACATGCATAATATGTTCTCACTAATAAGTGGATATTGGCAAAAAAAAAGGAAAAAGAGGAACAGAATACCCAAGATACAGCCCACAGAACTCAAAAAGCTCAACCAGCTGAAGGGCCCAAGTGAGGACACCTCGGTTCCACTTGGGAGGGAGAAGAAAACAGGAGGGAAAGGGGACGGAGGTGACGGAAGAGGAATACATGATCTGGTATTGGGTGGGGGAAAAGGACTGAAGCCTTGAGGGCCAGCAGAAAGAAAGGAAACAGGTGACCTATGGAGAAAGGAGGCAGGATGCTCTAGAAAGTTCCAGAGACCTGGGAATAAAAGACCCTCAGGACTCAAAGCGGGTGAGCCCTAGATAAAAATGCCCTACAGTGAGGAGAGGAACTAATTGGACCTACCTCTAGCAGAAAGACAGGGCATCAAGTGAAAAATGGGGTTGCTATCCCACAACCAAAGAGCTCTGATCCATAATTGTTCCTGTCTGAAAGAAATACAGGGATAGACATGGAGAAGAGCCTGAGAAAAAGAAGGTCCAGCAACAGGTGCAAAGCGGGATCCATCTCAAGGGGAGGCCCCAAGACCTGACACCATTACTGAGACTATGCAGTGTTCACAAAAAGGAACCTATCATGGCTGCCCTGCAAAATACCCAACAAGCAGCTGAAAGTGTCTGATGTAGTTATGTGCACTCATCCAATGAAGAGAAGCTGCTGACCTCTCTGGTTGAATTAGGGAAAAGCTGGAGGAACCTGAGGAGGAGGACAAGCCTGTAGGAGGACCAGCAGTCTCAATTAACCTTGAACCTTGAGATGTCTCAGACACTGGATCACCAAACAGGCTGCATACACCAGCTAAGATGTGGCCTCTAACATATATACAACAGAGGATTCCCAGCTCTGGGTTCAGACAGAGAAGGTGTACCTTACCCTAGAGAGACTAGAGATCCCAGGAAGTTTAGAAGTTTGGTGTGGTGGAAAGTCTTGTGTAGAGGGGTTGTGATGATGGTGGTGGTGCTATGGGATGTGGAACAGTCAGGGGGTGGACCGGGAGGAGAATAAATTCTGGAGTGTAAAAATAAAAATAAAATAAAATAAAGATTAAAAAAATCATTTTGTTTTCTATAGTATTTGTTTATTTTTAGCTGACAAAAAATCATGAGCCTTATTAAGTATGTTTTTTTATCTTGCTTATAAAATATTTGGTTCTCTATAAAAAATGTTCAATTAACATACCAAAATTAAATAATTCTCAGAATTTATGTTTGCTGCAACCCAGATGTTTCTCTAGTGGTTCTAATTAACTAGAATCCTAATGGATTATTTCTCTATAAAGAAAAATTCTGTACCTCCACGTTTTGTACTGAAGGTGTGAGTTCGTGTTATACACAACTTCCTGCTTATGCAAAATCTAATTTGCTACTACACTTGTAATGCTGATAGTTTAGTACAATTGAAAGCAACAGGCAAGCTGAACAGCCAAGCAAAGCAAAACAAAACAAAACAAAGTCTTTCAGGTCCTGGTACTTAAAACATTTTGCAGCCATTATCAGTGTGAACATTATAAATTACTACATGAAAAAAAGTGTCTTCACAGACAGACAGACAGACATTGCCCCATTCAGTACATAACCATTGGGATATCTAGGAAGCTCAGCCTAAGGAGGACTGTGTCAGTTCATCCCCTTGAGGTAATATTTCCATCAGAACAAAGAAAAGTGAATAAAAAGACAATTTGAACTTTGTGAGCATTGTCTCTTATTACCATAAAACTATGCTCTTTCATTATTTTTCTTTATTTTTGCTTAATAGTTGCTGTATTTTGAGCAGGTTCATTTTAGCAGAAAAAGTAAACAGGAAATATCCGTATACCCATCCACCTTACATATTTTTCCTTCTTAGGAACATCTTGCAGTCAGATATATGTTAAATAAAATATGCACTTTATAACATATGATAGAATATATTCATTCAATATTTTTAATGTATGTATTACTATTAAAAAGACTTCAAAGTTCACATTGTTTCACTCCTTAAATTCTGTTCTCACATATAGTGACATATCTACTATGCTGCACCCTAGGAAACAGGGATTTTGAACCTCAAGGCAATGTCAAAGCATACAGTACAACTGTGTTGTTTTTCACTTTTGAAACAGTGTTCAAAAAAATTACACAAAAATTCAATTCTTTACACTAAAATTGACTGTGTCATATAATTTGTTCGTTGGTATAATCACAATTTGGTATGTGTGTGGTGGGTAGAGGGTACAATTAAGATATGATAAGCTAAGCTGAGACATATCTTAAGCTTACATATTAAATGAAATTTTGAATGTATTGCGTTTATTTTTATCATCACATTTTACTTATTGTTTTATTGGATATTTCAAATATTTGCATTTTGGGGTTGGGGATTTAGCTCAGTGGTAGAGCGCTTGCCTAGCAAGCTCAAGGCCCTGGGTTCGATACTCAGCTCCGGGAAAAACAAACAAACAAAAAAAAAAAACCCAAATATTTACATTTTAAATGTTATCCCCTTTCCCAGTTCACCCTGCTCCCATTCCTCTTCCCCCTGCTTCTATGAGAATGCTCTTCCACCAACCCACCCACTCCTAGTTCAACACCCTGGCATTCTCCTAAACTTGGGAAATGAGCCTTCGCAGGACCAAGGGCTTCTCCTATTGATGCCAGACAATGCCATCATCTGCTACATATGCAGCTGGAGCAATGGGTCCCTCCATGTGTACTTACTGGTTGGTGGTTTAGTCCCAGGGAGCTCTGGGGGGTGTCTGGTAGGTTGATATTGTTTTTCTTCCTGTGGGGTTGCAACTCCCTTCAACTCCTTCAGTCTTTTCTCTAGCTCCTCCATTGGGGTCCCCGTGCTCAGTCTTATGGTTGGCTCCAAGTATCTTAATGGATAGCAGTAAGGCTCTGGCAGAGCCTCACAAGAGACATCCATATCAGGCTCCTGTCAGAAAGCACTTCTCGGCAGCACCAATAGTGACTGAGTTGGTGACTATATATGGGATGGATCCCCAGGTGGGGCAGTCTCTGGATGACCTTTCCTTCAGTTTCTGCTCCACCTTTTGTCCTTGTATTTCCTCCTGTGAGTATTTTGTTCTCCTTCCAAGAAGGATTGATTCATCCAGACTTTGTTCTTCCTTCTTGAGTTTCATATGATCTGTGAATTGTATCCTGGGTATTCCAAGATTTTGAGCTAATATACACTTCTCAGTGAGTGTATACCATATGTGTTCTTTTGTGATTGGGTTACCTCACTCAAGTTGATATTTTCTAGTTCCATCAATCTGCCTAAGAAATTCATGAAGTTGTTTTTAATAGCTGAATCATACTTCATTGTGTAAATGTACCACATTTTATGTATTCATTTCTCTGTTTAAGAACATCTGGGTTCTTTCTAGCTTCTGGCTATTATAAATAAAGATGCTATGAACATAGTGGAGCATGTGTTCTTGTTATATGTTGGAGCATCTTTTGGGTGTGTATGCTCAGGACGTCATAGCTGGGTCCTCAGCACTATGTCTAATTTTCTGAGGAACCACCAGACAGATTTTTAGAGTGGGTATACTAGCTGGTAATCCCACCAACAATGGAGGATTTTTCCTCTTTCTCCACATCCTTGCCAGTATCTGTTGTCACTTGAGATTTGACCTTAGCCATTGTGACTGGTAAGAGGTGGAATCTCAAGGTTGTTTTCATTTATATTTCCTGATGACTAAGGATATTGAACCTTTCTTTAGGGACTTCTCAGCCATTCAATATTCCTCAGCTGAGAATTCTCTGTTTAGCTCTGTATCCCATTTTTAATACAATTATTTGGTTCTCTCGAGTCTAACTTCTTGAGTTCTTTGTACATATTACATATTAGCCCTTTATTGGATGTAGGATTGATAAAGGTGTTTTCCCAATCTGTTGGTTGCTATTTTATCCTATTGATAGTGTCCTTTGCCTTATAAAAGCTTTGGAATTTTATGAGGTTCCATTTGTCGATTCTTGATCTTAGAGCATAAGTCATTGGTGTTCTGTTCAGGAAAATTTTCTCTGTACCCATGTGTTCAAGGTTCTTCCCCACTTTCTCTTGTATTAGTTTCCTTGTTTCTGGTTTTATGGGAAAGTCCTTGATCCACTTGGACTTGAACTTAAACAAAGAGATAAGAGTTAATCCATTTGTATTCTTCTACATGCTGACTGCTGGCTGAACCATCACCATTAGTTGGAAATGCTGTTTTCCCCTCACTGGATGGTTTTAGCTGCTTTGTCAAAGATCAAATGACCATAGGTGTGTGGGTTCATTTCTGGGTCTGCAACCCTTTTCTATACCTGTTGACTCTTTCAAATTTCAAGCAGTATGCCGACCGAGAGCCAGGTTCCTTGTGTTTAATGAGATGTTTAATATTTACCCATGCCTTTTGGTGTCTGTCACATTGTTTCTTAATTTCTCCCTACGTTTTTATTTCATGCCTTCCTACGGCAGTGACACTCACATTCCTTCATCGACATCTTCTCTCTGCTTTTCATACTAGCTCTTCTAATGGCCTTACTGAGGAATCTGCCAGTGCTACATGTATGTTTTTATGGAACCTGGTGGTTAGTTTTTTGTTGTTAGTTTGTGATAAACAGAGTCACTTGCAAAGAGATAACATCGGTTGAGGATTTGCCTCACTAAGAATGGTCTCAGAAAATGCCTGTATTGATATGGTATATCCCAGCCCTTTGTGGGTGATACCATTCCTAGGCATCCAGTAAATATAGTTTCTTCTTTGTCTCTTCTACAGTTTCTGCTCCCAGATAACTGTTTTAATCCCATCAGTCACACTATGTGACAGTGAAATCTAAGACAATAAGGATTTTCCTTTCTGAGTTGTTTTTGGTCTGTGTTTTATCACATCAACAGAAAAGTTATTAATACATGTAGTGGTATCATTTATCTTTACCAGTTTGCTGTTGAATGATAGTCAATCAGACATTCAAATAGCTGTATGAATAATGAATCAGCTTGATTTGCTTAACAAAATTGAGAGAGGGGAAAGAAGATCTTTATATACTCTGCACATGAACAATTCATATATTAGGTTAATTTGCCAAAAACTTCAGGCAAATTAAGAATATCTCTGTCTATTAGTCGTGATGAATGTCTTTATTTTCTTGTGTTTAACAATTTTTTAATATATTCAAATTTAATTGCCTATAAGAACATATTTTCTTTCACTTATTTCATTCCCTCCTCAAACATGTGTACCTATTTCCAATTCACTCAGACACACACGCACACACGCACACACACACACACACACACAGATGTACATGTATACACAAGCATGCACAAACATACACACACATATTCATATACTTCTACCTTTGTTTGGGTTTTATTGCTATGAAGAGATACCATGACCATGGCAATTTTTATAAGGTATTTAATATTTAATTGGGGCTAGCTTACCGTTTTAGAGGTTCAGCTAACTATATAAGCATGGCAGGAAGCACAGCAGCGTCCAGGCAGACAAATTGGTGGAAAAGGAGCCAAGATTTCAATATCTTGACCTTAAGGCAGCCAGGAGAAGGCTCATTCTTCCATACTGGATGGTGCTTGAGTTCTAAATCCTGCCTAAACACGGACATACTTTTTCTAACAAGACCACACATGTTCCAACAAGGCCACATCTCATGAGGCAGGCATATTCAAGCCACTACAACATACAAACACATACATGAACATGAACACACATAAATGTAACAAATTCACATATAAAAAACACATTCACACACAAATATATATACATATATTTACATACTCACATATATGAACAGATATATACACAGAAACACACATATATATTAATTCATAAATGTATGTATGTGTGTGTGTATACACACATAGATATGTACACACATAAATACACACAACACTCATATATAAACATATACAGAAACAGTGAAACAAACACACACAGATATAACTTTTAAAAAACCAATAATGAGTTAAGAAGAAACAGAAAAAATTATGAATTCATGCTGACAAAATGTTTGATTTCTTAGCTTGCTCTGGGCCTTTTTTATTAAAAGGGAAAAAAAGACACAGACTCTCAAACCAGGTGTAAAGTCAAAATGATTCTCATATGTTGACAGCTATGCTTTTTAAGATGAGTATAAATCTCACCAAATAAATGTCAGCACTCTACAAGCTGGAGTCTGAAATTTGTATATCACAGTGAAGGAAGTGACGTGAAATAACGATTTACAGTGCCAGATATGAAATGCTTGGGTGGAAAAAGTCAGACACGTTCACTGGAAAATGATGACTGTTGCCAGGGAGGATTGAGAAGCATCCTTTATCTAGCTTACATAGCTTATTTCATTTTATTTTTTTACTTTCAAAAACATCATTTTTCATTAATGTGTTTCCCTATCTCCTTGTGTTCCTGATAGAAGCCCAACACTATGCCATTCATTAATAAAACCTATGATACTGGATTTCCCAGCTATACTGCTGGGCTGTTTATTTCATTTTGATCTGGAGTACGTAATGCCTGTGTATCAGAAGTGCTATATAAGAAAAAATCCGGTGATTAATCTGTGGATACACACTCATTCTTCAGACATTTTAATTAGATTCTGTTCTTCAAGCAGTGTTTTTTGCTCTATATGTGGCTGGCTGCAGCAGCAAACCAAATGAATTACATTTTATCTCTTGTATTTTTATACAGTAATAGGGGGATTTTCATAACATTTCCAATCCAAAATTCCATATTCAAACAAATTGTAATTTTTTAGGGCAAGCTGAACTTGCTAAGTGGCTTTTAAAGCAACATGTTGCAGTATACATTATTTCTAGACACACAGATACGTATATTCAGATATACATTAATGATTATACAGATGCATAGAGATATACGCGGTGTTTACTCACTGAAGTCTATATTACCAATCCATGAAGTAAATAGTTGTATTTTTGTAAAACGTTAGAAACAAAAACAAAAACAATCATTATTCTGGTTGTTTTCCTGACTTCTCTCTTTGAATTCTGAGCCATACTCAAATGTGCCTGGGTTTATCCAGAGACTCTTCATACTTCCTATCACAGACCTGGGAAAAATCCAGTCCAGGTCTTTCTTTCACAGGATAGCAAACTTGGATAGTTTCATGAATATCACAGTATCACATACTCTCCAAAAAACCTAACAAACAAACAAACATTATGGAAATATCCAGAGAGCAACTCCGGAAACTGCTCCAGAAGACGGATGTGGTTATTTTTTAAAAAGTCTAACACAAAGAATACTGAGTGACTTAAGAAAGCACTACTACTTTCATTACAAAGGTATCATTACAAGGAAATTCACAAAAGCATCCCTTTTGCCACTCAACCTCCTCTTTCCTGTCCTTCTTCTCTTTTCCATTCTCCTCCTTGTCCTCCTCTTCCTCTCCATTCTTTCTACTCCTTATTGTCCTATTTGTGATGGGTCTCAGGTATCCCAGCCTAACCTAAGCACATATATGGTTGATAATGACCTTGAACTTCTGACCTTCTTGTGTTTACTTCAAGTTCTGCAATTTTAGGCATGTATAAACAAGCCCAGTTTATGTGGTGCTAGAGACAGAATGGAAGCTCTCACGAATATCGAGTGGCTAAATATAGCTGACAACCAGAGTACATCCTCAGAACTACCTATGTCATATTACCTATGTATACCACAACAAATGACATAGCCTAAATGTCATTGGTTCCAAAACTATGTTTAATAATTGGTTTAATTAAGTATATATTTCTATGTTACTATGTTATTGTGTTATAATATATCAAAAGTTGTAGAATAAATCAATGAAATACTACATGCCAACTATATAGTAAATTTCAGTACATTGTAAGAATTTTCTTGACCATGGCATATTGAGAAAAATCCAAATGAAATTAAAGAAAAATAAATAATTTATTTTGAAACTTGGAATTTATGAAAACTACATTAATAAGTTGGGTAATCAATTCTTAAAATTATATTTATAATTAAATAAATAAAATAACCTATTTTGTAAAACATTTAATCCATTTTATTTTTTATGAGAGAGTAGTAATAGAAAAAAATCAAAGAAACTGGTTTTTTTGTACAACAAATGTACATGTTTTAAAATAAATAATGTAGGTAGGTATATTAATTTATTAAGATGTTTGAATTCTTCATATTCTTGGATGAAAATATGATGAATATGCTATATTATATCTCATTTATTTGCTTATTATTTTTATACAGAAATGTAAGCCTCTGTGTGTGATGCAAAGGAGACCTGGTAATGTACGACTCCATCTCCTCATAATCTTGTGACAAATGAGAATTTAAATGAGTACTTTTAGTAAGAATTAATCCATTAGTATCATTCTTAAGAATTGTGTTATGTTGTCTTTATTATAATTTATTGGAACTATTATAAAATCACATAATTTTTGTCCCTTTTAGTATATTATTTAATACAAAAAAGAGAGGAGGAAAACGCCTCAGTCAAAAAAACGTGTGCCATGCAAGCCTGAGTATCCAAGTTCAGAATGCCACATAAAAGGCTAAGCATGACTGACTCCTTAAACTTGTCCTCTGTCATACACCTGTGTGCCGTAACATGCACACACCCACTGTGTGCTGTAATGGATACAAGTAGAAAACTTATTTTATTTTTGAGGCTTTTGAGATAGGATTTCTCTGGGTTCCAGGGTGTCTTGGAACTTGCTGTGTAGACCAGGGTGGCCTCAGAACTCAGGGATCTGCCTGACTCTATATGGAGAGTGCAGAGACTAGAAGTGTGTGTCACCATTCCAGGCAGGAAAAAAAAAAGAAAGTAAGAAAGAAAAAGACCAAGGATGGTGTCATTTTCTTGCAATTTCAGTGCTAGCATATCAGAGGTAGGACAAAAATGAGGTTTCCTGGACATCTGAGCTTGGTGAAGTGTCAATCTCCAGGTCATTGAGAGATGTAGAGCAATGGAGGAAGATACATCTACCTCAGCTCTCTGCACCACATAAACAAGCATACACACACACACACACACACACACACACACACACACTCTCACACTCACACATATTCATGCAGAGAGAAAGAGAAAAGTAGGAATAAAAAGAAGTTGTAGCATGATTCATTAATCAATGCTGGTTGATCTCATAAAAATAACCACTCCTGAATATATACATACATATATGTATATATTTCTCTAATATATATTACTATATGTAGTATAATATATTATTTATTGCCATTTTATATAATATACACAAAACTGCATATTTCTAATTATATATATTTATATATTAAAATACATAATATATAAATATATATTACTAAGTATGTGTTTATATAGTTTAATCTATATCCAGAGACCATATTGACTATATATTTATATATATATATACATATATATATATGTGCATATGGCTGCACTGAACCCTTATGTGTCAGTAACAACCATGACAAATAACACTAATCAAAAATTAAATATTTTATATATATGTATATATATTACTAGTATATATCTACTTATTACTATATATTTCTAATATATTACTATATGTAGTATAATATATTATTTATTGCCATTTATATAATATATAAAACTATATATTTATAATTATATATTTATACATTAAAATATATAAATATATATTACTAAGTATATGTTTATATATCTATTAATTCACATAACTAAAAATTGTGCAAGTTTAACTGGATATCTGTATGTAAAAGAATGCAGATTTATCATCCTATACAAAACTCAAGTTAAAGTGGAACAGAGACCTCAACATAAAACTGTATACACTAAATCTGATAGAAGAGAAAGCCTTGAACGCATTGGTACAGGTTACAACCTCCTGAAGAGGAACTAAAATTAACAATTAACAAACTGAACCTCATTAAAATTAAAAACTTCTTTAAGGCCAGAGATACTATCCATGGGACAAAATGGCAGCCTACAGATGTTTTAGCATGCCACATGAATACTTGCCTGTCGCTTCTGTCTCTGTTCCGTAGAAAGGAGCGATACCACGACGACGTTCTTCTCAAAGCAGTTTATTCAGGAACCTTCTTTCTGCATGCAAGCAGTAATCTTTCTTTTCCTTTTCTCTCTCTCTCTCTCTCCCTTTTTCCCAGCCACCGAGCACACTCCCTTGTATCCTCCCTCAACTCTGCCTCCTCAGTCTAGACTGCATAATCTCAGTTCATAGGTCCACGTCACATGGCCTGATCTTGCATCATGGTGCGCCTGCGCAGTTCTCACAAGGGAAGTGGCTAGTTTCAGGTGTGTGAGGAAGTCAGGTGCTAGGCATGAAACTTAGCTGCAGTCCCGGGTGCCACCTTGGGACTGTCGCCACACCCGCTCCCCACACTTGCCCAACTATGTTCATGTGCAATTTTTTGAACACTGTTTCAAAAGTGAAAAACAACAGTTGCACTGTATACTTTGATGTTGTCTTGAGGTTCACAAACCCTGTTTCCTAGGATGCAGCATAGTAGATATGTCACTATACGTGGGAGGGACTTACAGAGAACAGAATTTAAGGAGTGAAACAGTGTGAGGGTAGTGTATAAAGTCTAATTTTGTTATAAAGTCTATATGAAAATGCATAGTATCAGTTACTTTACAGTATATTGCCTTGTTCTTGGAAATCTATCTTCTAAAGTAGAAAGGTGGTTGCCGATTCAACTGTAGAGTGTCTCTAGGACTACATTGAGCCTTTCCGTGTCAGGGATAAACCATGACAAATGACACCTAGGGAAAATTGATGTGTTCAGAAATAATTGTGAAATTAGTGTTGGCTATGTTATATGTTGAGGGTACAAAATTCACCTGCTTGGCATGTATCAGAGTCAAGCAGCTTTAAGCTAGGGTCTGGTATTTGCCATGCAAATAACCACCCAGTAATTGTAGCTTCCAGTTGCCAGGACTTACAGGATGCACATCGAGGATTGATTTTGAAGGGCAAGTATTCAAAAAGCAGGCAAGTAACTCTGAAATTTGGTGCCAAAAAGAAAACATGCTTAGGTTTTTCAATATTATTTTAAATTACGGAGATCTTTCTATCACAATTTTAAGGGATTGACTTTTTTTTTTTTAATCTTAAGTCTTTTCAGGAATGTTTCCAACTGTTCCTTAAAGCTGTTTAACAGGAAATCTTACTTTTAATCATTGTTACAGTTTCATTTTTCTGTCCAATTATCTCCTTGGACAGAAACCCAAAAAAATTAACTTAGCCTGAAAATGTCCCTTTCTGCCTTTGCTGTCCTATTAACTCTGAGATGATGAACAGGTGCCAACCATGGAGGTCCTTCTCAAACTGGATGCATTTTAAAATAAATGAGAACTACTTTTGAACTTGGCAAAAACAAAGAATGACGCCTGTTTCCACATCTTTCATTAATTTACAAATTCTGTTTATTTACTGTAATGAAGCCAATTTGTAGGTCTATGGGAGATACATGACCCAGACATTGGCCTTGGACAGTTCACATATTTCTGTGTGTGGTTAAGTTAAAAGTGGAAAAACGAAAGAGTTTTCCCAATCTTTTATGGCTCAGAATTTTAATGTTAGTCCTAAGGAACGACAAGGAACCTTCTAAATCATGCATGGGAAAGAATAATCAATAAGCTCTCTGAGTGATCTATGGTTGGAATGTAGAACATTTTTGGGGAAGTTGTAGAGGCTTGCACCCACCCAGGCAGATATAAGTCATTGGTGATAGAACTTGAAGATGAGACGCACTTCTGATTTGAACATATCTGGCTTTAGTCATGGTACTTTCCTTTCTCTAATCCCCTGAAATATAATAAACTCTGCTCCAAGATCCTTCACCAAGGACAGAGATCCAATGACAATGTTATCACAGCGATAAAGAACACCTCCCTTTACCATGAGGAAAAGTTGACCTGTGATTAAACAGGTGTGTCAGGTATTTTGTCATGGAAATTAAAAAGATGACAATGCTGAGTGACATTTCTAATCAAATTTGTCTCTTTCCTTGAAACTCAGTTCCAGGGACTTAGTTGTTGGCATTGTCATTCAGTGACTTCTTAAGTATATTAGCCACTGGCCAATATGTACAATAAATCTGAAGAAGTCTATGCATGTGGGGACTAGCATGCTATTTTCTAGGAATGCAATAGCCTCTCAAACACTATGGCCAAAAGACACCATTCAAAATTGTGCCAACTGCAATTTTTTTCTGGTAAGCTTAGGTAAATTCTATTCAGAAAAATCGTTAACATTGTGTATGTAGCAATTCCACCAAGAAATAATGCTATACAAATTCTACCTGTTGGTCAGAAAGAAAAATTAGAAAATTGAACATAACTATTTTTATGAAAGAGTCAAATAATTTGAACCAAAACAATTAGAAGATTGACTATCAGAGAAAGGACAAATTTATTAACAGCCTACGATTCTGATTGATTAAATCTAAGTCATTTTTCATGACTGTGGTTTAATTTATTTTAACAAATAAATAATGAAATTTCTGTATAATACTGAATTATTATGCCATGTTTCAATACTTGCATATATATGTTATATAGTTTAAACCATGGTAAACATTTCTGAGACACTTATCATTACCTTCAAGGAAAAGTAGTCAAAATATTGGGTTCTAGTCCCCATCCCCTTGATATTGATTATTTGGGCATCTCACATCAAATACCCTTACCACATTCACCACTTACTCCTCCCATGTCTGCCCGACTCCCCTGTGACTCATCACCACAACTCAGAAAAAGTAAGGAAAATGAGTCCATTTTGTATTATCCCTATAGTAACTGGACAAATTTCTAGTGGCCAGCTCCTCAAAGGAGAGTGAGTCTTTCTGCCCCTGAACTTCTGCCAGACATCTTCAACTTTGGAGAGTCTATGGCAGGCATCAATTGGCAGTGCTAGTCTTCAGTGCCCACCTCACAATTGGCAAGGGGTGGGGCCAGCTCAGTACAGCTCATTGACATCAGCATGGTTTCAGTAGGCAGCCCAGACCATAGGCTTTTTCATCCTTTCAAAAATGGGTCACAGACATGAACATAAACTCTGAGCTTATCAGGGAACACTGGTTGCATGGACCACTGGTCTTAACACGTCTTCAGGTGGCTACACATATTATTCACATCCAAATACCCAGGCTCACTGTCCCCACTCCCAGATGGCAATGCCTGAGGACAACGTGAAGGTATCAGTCAACAGCACAACCTGCTTATGTCCATATGAATCTCAGGCTTCCTGATGGCCTGGGACAGCAGCATAGACCAACGGACAACAGCATAACCTCCAGTGACATCACAGACTATGGTAGTCCTTCAAGGAGGATTAATCTAGATAGTGAATTTCATTTCAGGCCTCTGTCCTTGTTCTGTTCTTCTTCTTTATAAACCATTTTTACATCAAATATTTGCTCATGGTAGTGTCACCCACCACCATCACCAGGAAGGCAGGGGGGAATCTAGGATTCTTTTGGACAGTTACAAGCAAGCTTTAAAACAATGTATGTAATGATCAGAAGAACCAAATTGCCTAACTAGGAAGCATACTTTCTTATAAAAATACCATGCACTATTTTGGTGAAAATTTTTTGATTTGTACAAATTTATTATGGTGTTATTATTAAATTTATTAAAGATATTTGATTAGGAGCCCTCAAAAATTTAGTCAGTTCATTTTATCACATTTCTATTTCCCAGTTTTAGGAACTTTGTCAGTTTCGAGTTGAACATTTACTGAGTTATTTATCCCAAATGTCTTAGAGTCTTTATATCTACTCTGTCCTTTGTTAATATACAATGAACCAAATAAACAAACAAGGTACCATAAAAGAAACAAATTCATATCATGATCTATGATGTAGAAAACTATGAAAATATAAGAAAATGTATTCACTCCTCTGGAACACTTGACATCTGTGCTTTCTGGGCACTTTTCCATGACTTCCTCAGCAATTTTCTTTCTTTGCTGTTTGTTTGGCTCAGTTGTCCTCTACTTTCCTACTTGTTAGGTCATAGCAGGAATTAAAAATTAAGGGAACCTTAGTTTATCTGTGCTTCCTTTAATACCAAAATATCAGAGCTTGGATAATTTATAAGAAATAGAGTTTTAACTCTCAAATTTCTGTGGGCTGCAAAGTCAAAAAGAAAAAGTCTTCTGTCAATCTTTGTGTCTGATCACAGCTTAGTATCTGCTTTCAAAGGTGGTGTCGAAAATGTTGCTTCCCTAGAGCACAGGGATTCTGGATTCTCCTGTGATAGAGCACTGGAACATAACAAACCCTCTTCATGAAAAGGTCAAGGTCCCATCCTTGGGGGCTCTACCCTCATGTTTTACTCACCATAAGTGATACTACCTCCCTATTCTATCCTGTTCTCTATTGTGAACACATACAAATTTTGAGGGACACACTACAATCTGAGTA